>NW_019733843.1:819612-840690 GCF_002891405.2 Cryptotermes secundus | reverse complement strand
CCCACCCCGCCTTAGGTAGCTCTCAAGTGTCGAGATAACGAGAACGCTCTGTCTGTAGCTGGCTAAAAATAGCGACCCGCCAACTGACAGACGCAGTTCACACGAGGGCGTGTACGGGAATGAAAAAACGGTCATAACTCCGTAACCGTCCAAAATTGGACACATGTTTATTACGAAGTTTTTTGATCACAAAGACCTAGGAAATCACCTCCTGCAGTTATGCCCTAAAGTCGTGAAACACTCTGTATACATTATATATAAAAGTAAAGCTATCCCTGTAAGAGACCGTGAAGGCCCATAGGGTTGTGAGACAGGTTTTCAAATGACCTAATCCTTCCAGCCGCACTATGGCCCTGGGGTTGACTCAGCCTCTAACAGAAATGAGTACCAGGAATTAATTAAATAATTTTCCTGGGGGGTAAAGCGCGGCCGGCGCGTAAGGCTGACAACCTTACCGCCATCTTTGAGCCGATTGTCTAGATAATTAAATACTTGTATATAACTTCCCTTAATTCCACTTCATCCTCTAAATAAACAAACTGTCTGCGTGTTTATATAATCAAATTAATTAATTAATATTCTCTGTTACTCCATATAAATACATGGATACCAGAAAATTCTAACATCATTTCCTGCGTAATTGCAACTGAACAGTAATATACATCATATCGTTCCCCATTTGACTCTACATAACGTATGTAATTGTACCATTTCTAAATAAATCGAGGAAATATGTCCATTATTCGACGCTACACACTGTATCTGACATGAAATTAATAACCTACAAGTCTCTCATTCTGTTTCTTTCTTTTTTTAGTTCTTGTAAATGTTCGATAGCCGGTCACGGTAGCCGAGCGGTCTAAGGCATGCACTGTCTTCGCTCGCTCGGAAGCCGGGATCGTGGGTTCGAATCCCACTCAGGGCATGGATGTTTGTGTGCGTTTTTCTGTGTTTGTCTACAGGCAGAGGTCTTGCGACGAGCTGATCACCCGCCCAAGGAGTTCTACCGTATGTGTAAGATCTAGAAAAACCGAAGTGAACGGAGAAGTTCATGGAGGTAGGCCTAGTGTAGTGCTGTAGTGCCAAGGGGGGAAAAAAAAGTTCGATAAGGTGCCATGAAGTTTCGTTTCGAACGTCTTGTAGCTACAAGCATATGCTAGATATGAACACAAGCTGTGTCATTTGTAGATCACTTAGTTCCACCCACTTTGCTCTCATTCATAACTCCACAACAGAGTGACGAGAGTGACGGAGAGAGTGACATCAAGATGACAGGTGTGATGTCACCGGATGAGTTGACTGGACGCCCGGTCAGTCACCGGCAGGTGGCTAACCTCTTACGTAACTACAGAATACTGTAACGCCTCAGTACGCCGGCACCGCGTTGCCACATGCTGCATAAACTGTAGCAACATCATCTCTAGTCGACCTTAAACTCCCTCTTTCACCGATCACAGAGACCGAAAAGCAAGTGCGGGTGGTAATCTTCTTCCGTACCCGTGGCTCAAAGTGTCTCTTCACTGCAGGACTGACTGCAACATCTCCAAGTGTCGACATATATTTCTTCTGATGTTCTTTTGCTTGTCAGGTTTGAATTATTTCGTGAGAAGCTAATGTTTTTCTTTTGTTGTTACTAGTAGTTTGGGACTAAGTCCCTTGTACTGCGTCCACTTCTGGCCTATTGTACCGGCCCCAGATGATAGGTGAGGGTGATTCTGGAGCAACTGGTGGAATGAAGATTGGCAGGGGAAACCGAAGTACTCGGAGAAAACCTGCCCCAGCGCCACTTTGTCCACCACAAATCCCACTTGACCAGGCCCGGGATCGAACCCGGACCGCCGCGGTGGGAAGCCAGCGAATAACCGCTTGAGCTATGGGGCGGCAAAGCTAATGGTTACTCAGCTATTCGGTCGGTCGGGTAAATGATGTTAGCCTTCACCAGTACAGTCAATCTTGGTTTCGGGTCGCTGGACACTCTCCCTCTAATGGAGGCGATTCGAGCAGGTGCTCACTCACTAACTGGCCCTCTCACACACACACAAACACATGAGTACCACCGACTCTCAACGCTCTCAACTGACTCGCTCGACTGACATCTATTAAACTGCTGCAGGCCCGGCTCAACTAGTCAAAAAATTTCCCTCCCTTTACGAAACCCAAAGGTTCATTATTGCGTAACGTAGCCCTCCGCTGGCTTAGACCCAGACACACATGAATCCAACCCACGCCCCTCCACCCTCTTTCTCTAAGTTCCATTTTAATATGGTCTTGCGGACTCTTTACTCGGGGGTAAAGCGGCCTAGGCGTGAAGCTGACCACTCATCTCCTACTAGTACCGAGGTCAAGAAAATGTGGATCTATATATCCACCCCCCACACGCCTTCATGGCGTAGTGCTTAATTAGTTAAGCACAGGGACATATTTAACTTACCTTACCTACCCTCTACGGCTAGGTTTTCCAAGTGTTTCTTTCCTGTAGATTTTATGACCAAAACTGCATGATGTTCTCATGTGTCATTTGTCTCATTACAGTTGTACTATGAGGGACTATTTGCAAATACATAAAACACGAATGCTAATCCCTGAAGTTCAGTGCACTGCAGAAGTATACGTGGTATTCCTCCCTGAACCGTGCTCAAACCCTTTGTAATTTCCTCTTAGTGGGTGTCTCCTGGCCAGTATAACAGCTCACAATACACATGTCAAATGCGAACTATACAAATAACACCATTAGTGCTAAGCCGAAATTTCATTTACAAAACGAAATATACAGCGAAAATTGCTTCACTGAACATTTGTTGATGAAGAGCAATGGATTCGGCCAGGATTTTCAGATTGTAGGTTCTGAGGTTCTGAGGCTCTGAAGGCGGTGGTTATGAAGATTTCTACTTTGTGTGATTATAATGACTTGTAGTCCGTTGAAAGCAACGGACGTTTCGGAGGAAAATATTACCTCTACTTTCAGGATTGAAGAATAAACCAAGCATGAAGCAGGAAGCACTTTTTTTCTCCCTGAAAATGAAGGCGACACGTTCCCCCGAAAACTCGATTCTCTTTCAACGGACTCTAGGGCGTTATTTTCCCGAACTAATAACTCTTGCTTTTCATAATGCTTGGTAGTAACCACAGGGGCACGCGATAGCGTAGTTGCTTGAGGCCCCATGCTACAAGCCGGAATGTCGAGGGTTCGATTCCCGATGAAGTCACTGGAGTTCTCAATTGACCTATTCCTTCCAGCCGCACTATGGCCCTGGGGTCGACTCAGCCTCTAACAGAAATGAGTACCAGGAATCTTCTTGGAGGGTAAAGGGCGGACGGCGTGTAAGACTGACAACTTCGCCATCTGTGAGCTGATTGTCTAGAAAATGTGGGAGCCTCGACGTCTCACAACCCTATGGGCCTTCACGGCCTGTTACAGGGATAGCTTTACTTTTACCATACCTTTACGGCAGTAGGCATGCCAGCTACTGGTTTGTGACTACGGCGTATAAATAAAATTGCCTTTCGGGACATTATCCATCGGTCTGTTTTTTATTTAAATGCAAATGGACGCTCCCCGTCCTCAGTTAGGCCCAATCGACTGAGCCAGTCCCTGTCTCTGGAGGTAGGGACTAGCTCTGTCGATTGGGACCAATTGAGTAGGATTTTACCAGAGAACGGGGTCCCCGTAACGTTAATTTTAGTAAAAATACAGGACGATGGATGTCCGAAAAGCCAATAATTGTATGCTAGCTACCATCTGAGTCCTGAAGGAGGATGGTAACGAGGAGTAGAGGTAAGGTAGTATAGGTAGCCCACATCGCCGTTAAATATAGTGGAAGAAGTTCAGTACTGAGTCAGTGTTACTCTCACTTCAAACCCACTTCAATATCAGCATCACTAGAATTATCCAGAAATAATTTGCAAGACGTGAGCTTAAAAGATAAAGCTATCCCTATAACAGGCTGTGAAGGCCCATAGGGTTGTGAGACAAGGCTCCCACACTTTCTAGACAATCGGTTCACAGACAGCGGTGAAGTTGTCAGCCTTACGCGCCGGCCGCACTTCACCCCCAGGAAGATTCCTGGCACTCATTACTGTTAGAGGCTGAGTCAACCCAGGGCCATAGTGCGGCTTGAAGGATTAGGCCAAATGAAAAAAATCTACCACCTCTGGACTCGAACCCGCGACCTTTCGGGTTGTAGCGTAGTGCCTCAACCAACTACGCTACCGCATGTCCCCGACGTTAACGTGGAAAGTCGAATCACTTATGTTCATTGGATACTCACGCAGAATTCAATGCCAACATCCATGCAAAGCGCGTCATTTCTACGAATATCGGAAGAATAAATCCTTGTATTCGCATTGTGTAAAAAAGGCGCATGGATGTAAGCGTACATGCAGTGAGGGCATCGACATGCAGCAGTCGTAAAGCTTCGAGATATTTGTTGTGTTTGATGCAGGCCGGAAGATAACCTCCGGTTATATCTCGTTTCCTTTTCTTATTTAAATGTACATCGACCTTCAGACTGCGTAATCTCGGAGAAACAGAATGTAAATTTTCACATGATCCATGCGTCATCGCCAAAATTACAGCTCTCGTCAAACTGCGCTGCTGCTTACTGCACAGAACAGTTCATTGTACCGCATAAATATGAACGACATGTTGCCTCAAACGACTTGTTTCAATTTCATGTGCTATTTTTAGCACATTACACGTATTTACATCATAAAGAAACGACATGTTACATATTGCAACGTCATCACAACGAAGGGGGTTACGCCGTAGCGTAGTTGGTTAAGGCAATATGCTACAAGGCGGAAGGTCGCGGGTTCGAGTCCCGTTGATGACTCACATTTTTGAGACGATCGGCTCACAGATGACGGTAAGGTTAACAGCTTTAAGAGCCGGTCGCCCTTTACTCCACAGGAAGATTCCTGGTACTCATTTCTGTTAGAGACTGAGTCGACTCCAGGGCCATAGTGCGGCTGGAAGGATTAGGTCAATTAAAAAAATCCAGTTACCTGATCGGGAATCGAACCAATGACCTTCTGGCTTGTAGCATAATGCCTCCACCAACTACGCTACGACGTGCCACCAGCATACATGTAGCAATGATAATAATCAGTCTGTCATCGGTCCGCGTGTCACAAATCATTAACATCTGCTACATACATGTCCCTTAGTTTCACATCGCTAACAATGAAATAATACGGACACACGCACACATGCGAGCCGAGTGGCTGCGTATACTCTGTAAAGAAGAAAATGACGTTACCAATAAATGTGTACCGATGCTAATGACCAGATAGTTACGGTAATGAACAGTCCGCGCGTGTGCAAAATTGCAATTAATTTATCAGCGATATAATATCAAATAACACCAAATTCTCTTCTTTCGTTTAATCGACAAAATACTCAAGATGCAAAACAATAATAAGAGACGCAAAAGTAAACACAGAATTCATAGCTGTCAATGCCTCAACGGGCAACATCTCCAGTAAAGACATTTTATGAGAACTACGCAATATTTCTGTTCCTTCAATCAATGGACAAGAATTTCCAGACAGATTTCGTACATTTATATTTCAGCTGTTCGTACAATGTGCCCAATCTAAATGGCTATGCTCTTCAATATTGTTGTCTGTGTCTGGGTTATCTGTTTTCCATTACTTTAAATGAGAAAATAAAACTCAACAAGCATTTAAACATACTTCATAAACTGACTTTTTCAATCTGTATATACAAAAAGCTATGGCTTCCTATTAGCATCTGTTCGGTGAACATACTCCACACATTTAAGTAGTCTTCAGAAACTTACGCAAAATCACGTAAACAACAGATCTTATGAAAGATCTGGCGACAGCCTCTGATGGAGTTCAGTCTACTTGCATTTGCATCACCGTTAAGATGCACTTTCTTCAAATGCTCACTGAATATTTTCGACACATATTGATCAGTGACTGAATAATACATTATTCAAACTATTCTTGAATAACACTTTGTATTCAATGAATGTTAGATTTGGTGGTACTTATGGCCTGCATTCAAGCCAATTACTAAAAGAATGTCTTCTCCTCACCCCCTTAAATCACATTACTACGCAACGGCTTCCTCTCTGGCTTCATACTAACAAAGGGAATATTTCAAAAAACTAATACGTGTAAGAGCATCGAGATTTATATACTGAATTTGGCATACTCTATTTTAAATAAAATAACATGACAAATGTTTCGTTTACATTCGATATAATGCGAATGTAGACGTGAATATAAGTCATACTTATAAGTAATGTAGGAGGGAGGGCCAGTAAATAGGACACAAATGGATATAAAAAGTAAAACATTAGGTATTCGAACCTGACAAATCCTCCACCAATATTCATACACTTGTCCCATCACTTTGCCGCAACACAGAAGTTTTTGACAGTTGTCTCAGCCACTTCCGCACCTCAGTTTGAACCTCTTCATCAGCGAAATATTTGCCACGTTTCTCGACCAAGCTGTGAACCGCTTTATGGGACAAATACTTCCCGCCATAAATACGAAATATCGCTTTGTGAATATCCTTCGAATTGAGTCCTTTTGCCCATAAAACAAAGAACAAACAACGTTGTCCTTCGATAGTACACTCTTCAAGAACGGTCGCCATTTTAACTACTGAAATCAGCCTCTGAACATGCACATACGCATCTGCTACCTACATTGCCATGAAGATTGACTGTGCTGCTACCTTACTTACTTACGGAGCTGAGACAGTCGGCTCATATATGGCGGTAAGGTTGTCAGCCTTACGCGGTGGCGGCCCTGTAGCCCCAAGAATATTCCTGGTATTCATTTCTGTTAGAGACTGAGTCGACCCCAGGGCCATAGTGTACCTGGAAGGATTAGATCAACTGAAAAAAATCCAATGACCTCATCGGGACCTGAACCCGCGACCTATCGTCATGTAGCATAGTGCCTCAACCAACTATGCTACCGCGTGCCCCAGTGATACTTTAGGTATATTCAGAAAAGCAAAGGATTTCCTTATATTAAAAAATCAAAAATTAAATTCTTACAAAATGTTAAGTAGTATCCATAATTAAAGACGAAGACAAGTGGAAGAACCTAAACAGTTATCCAGTAAATGGAAGTAGAGTTTATCATAGGTGGAGAGAAAATAGTTAACCCACTTAAACTGAAAGCAAAGCAACACACTTCCACACTTGCATTTCATAGGTACACAAAAAGACGGCTATGCAAGCAGAACCGGCTTCACCCCCAATTTGCGGAAGATAGAAATAGACAAATCCATAATAACAGTGCAGTCATTAATAATCCTGCTTCCTATTTCGAACATCCTAGCTTAGATATAAGAAATCCTCAGGATTTTCAACACACTCACCAATATAACTCCGGGAAGTGCTTTAAAATATCGCATTGTATCCTAATAATCCAATTTCATGCGTAAATATCTATATACTTAATTAAAAGCTAAATCACTAAATAACGAAGCTATTCCATGTATCAGCTTCCTTCCTGAAAAGCTGACAGTTACTCAATTACTCAAACATTTCTCTACGTTTAACGGAACCAAGGAGTTTCGTTAGAAGACCCAACCACTGGGCCTTCCCTTGAGTCAAGCGTGTGGCCGTCAAGATCGTCAAGATCTTAAGTTAGAGGCCACTGCTTAGGATATAATGTACTGACACCCCTGAGATAGCGGTGCCAGGGCACACGGCCGTGCGGCACGACACGCGTATCGAAGTCGTGCATCACACGTGCGTGTCACTGCATCAACTGCGGAAGAAAGATCTCACTTTATTCAGCTAATCGACGGCAACTCTACGAAGCAGAAATCTCCTTGAGAAGCTAACAGTCGCTCAGCCAATCAACTTCCCCCCACTCCTTCACCTTAATGGAAGCTGAAATTTCATTACCGTGTTCATAAGAAGAGACCGCCTCTGTGGTCTAGTGGTCAGAGTTCCTGTATACAGATCCAGAGGTCCCGGGTTCGTCTGAGAAGTAGTGGTTCTGGAACGGGGTGCACTCTGCATCGTGAGGATAACTGAGGAGCTATTTTAAGGAAATAGCGGCTTCGGTATAGAAAACCGAGATTAACGGCCGTGGGGACCCGCTGCGCTGACTACGGACACCCTTTGTCCGCTAAAAGTTGGTACTAACTTCGCCGAGAAGCGGCGGTCGCTCCGTCGGTACTACAGGACTACAGGCCAAGGGAATTCCCCCGCACCCATAAGAAGCGGCCTCCAGTCTTTACTCTGAGCCAGATAAATTCAGTCCATATCATATCCTATTTATCTAAGATCGGTTTTAATATTATACTGACATATATGTGCACGTCTTCAAAGTGGTTAACTTCGTTTCAAGTTTTCCATCCAAAATATTGTCTCAATTTATGTGTGCTGTTACAGGCTGAGTATGGGTTGGTGAATTGATTTATTGAACACTGTAAGAAGCGCACGGTACTACACTTTACAGATCACTGATACACACACAGGCTATTGTCCACAGTCTATTACAGTCTCCACTAGCCGTTTCCTGGCAACAGATTTAATTCAGTGGAGATTCTTCAGTTTCCCGTACTCGGCTCTTCTTGTCGGTATAGCGACTGGCTACGGGCTGGATGACCGAGGCGGCGGAGTTCGAGTCTCTATAGACGCAAGAATTTCCTCTTCTCCATGTCGTCCAGACAGGCGCTGGGGCCCACCCAGCCTCCCATCCATTCAGTACCAGGGGCTCTTTCCTCGAGAGTAAAGTGGCCGGGGCATAAAGCTGGTCACTCATCTCCAACTAGTGCCGAGGTCAAGAATATGTGGATCTGTACATGCACTCCCCCATGCGTCTTCATGGGTAATGCTTAATTAGTTAAGCACAAGGACAACCAGATCATTTAATAGTATTATTTGGCGGAGAACGAAAACGACTAAGTCTTCATTACGCAGTTTTCTCCAGTCTGCTCTTACTCCTTCCGTCTTGGATCCAGATATTCCCCCTAGCGTCCTGTAGTCGGACACCTCCAGTCTATATGTTTATCCCTCAGGATGATATAAGGACATAAGTAAAGTAAGTAAGTAAAGCTATCCCTGTAACAGGCCCTGAAGGCCCATAGGGTTGTGAGACGAGGCTCCCACATTATCTAGACAATCGGCTCACAGACAGCGGTGAAGTTGTCAGCCTTACTCGCCGGCCGCCCTTTAACCATAGGAAGATTCCTGGTACTCATTTCTGTTAGAGGCTGAGTCAACCCCAGGGCCATAGTGCGGCTTGAAGGATTAGGCCAATTGAAAAAAATCCACCTCATCAGGATTCGAGCCCGCGACCTTCCGGGTTTTAGCGTAGTGCCTCAACCAACTACGCTACCTCGTGCCTCCAGATGTAAGGAGATATTCGTTTAGAGTTACCATAGTTGAGCTTGGTGTGTCGCTACTGTCTGGCTCGGAGTGATTGATTTGTTTAACGGTGAAGTATTTTTTCTTCGGGGGTTAATGGTATCCAAGTTGTTCTACATTATGTCCTAAACATCTCCGAAGTCTACAAGTGCTACAAATGAAGAATAATGTGTTGGGCTGGATCTACAATTCATTCATGTCAAAAATACGAGACGGCCGGGCGCATAACTTTACCGCTTAAAACAGCAGTTTCAATCAATCCATCAATCTACATTTTCTTTTTCCTTTTTGATGTTGTTGCTTCCACGGATTAGGCTCTCTTAGCATGTTCCATCCCAATAATAATTCTAATATATCCTTATGTTACGCGGTAGGCCATCTTGGATGGAGAATAATTCATCGTCAGCACTCTACTATCATAAGACACCCCCGTATTCAAACGGAAGGCACAGATATAGCTAGTGGGATTCGAATTCACAACCCCAGTATATGCATACAAAGACAGGACCGGATATCTTTTTCGTTTGTTCTTCTTTAATCTGTCAAATCAGTTTCGTAGAGTACAGCTAGTGTCGAAGTCAAGAAAATGTGGATCTATACCTTCACTCCCCATACGTCTTCATGGCGTAGTACTTAATTAGTTAAGCACAGGCTCAACTTTACCTTTTTACTGGTTGCCGTAAGGGGATAACTGAGCAGTCTATCACTAGAACTGAACAAATAGTGCACTTTTTTGCAAAAGTAATAGAGTAGTAAGTAGTTAACAATATAAGAAGGTACTACCCAGTCGGTAATAAACGTCTAGATTAAGCCGAAGTCTGCTGTGACGCTGGGGCAGGTTTTCTCCGAGTATTTCGGTTTCCCTTGCCAATCTTCATTCCACCAAATGCGTCACAATCACCCTCACCTATCATCTGGGGCTGGTATAATAGGCCAGAATTGGCCGCAGTACAAGGGACTTAGTCCCACCCCACTAGCATTAAAAAAGAAACGAGGTCTGACGGAAGAACTGACCCAGAGGCAGCGTCTACACGAGCGCACAAAATGCGTCCGTTGTAACGAACGTACTTTGCCAAGGACACCACACAGTTGCAGAATGCGGTGCGTAGTTTCTTGTCTGCAGTGGAGCCAGAATAAAACGTAGCAATCACCTCTCTTGTTTATCTCTACAACGGACGTCACGACGTTCGTTACAACGGACGCATTTTGTGCGCTCGTGTAGATGTTGCATAAATGGAAGTGAATGATATTCTGATATAAGAAATCCTTAGCCACATTTAACATCCTGAAGTAATTTCAGAAATTCAGTTTGTATTACAATTTATCGATGAATCCTAATTCTAATGATTTCGGATTCGATATCCAACCGGTTCACTGGGATTAATGATAGACAAGGACAACCTGAACTATTTCCTTTGTTCTAATGAAAAATGGCGTATTATATACAGTACAGGAACCGCACTGCAGTACCGAATTTTTAAAACAAGTTTCGATATTGTTAATATTTAACTAAATTCCGAAGCGCCTCTTTTAGAGCGCTTTCAAATAGCGCGTTTACTCTTTAATGCCGTCCCATTATGCAAATTATTCCATCACCGCCGTCAGAAGCATTAACGATTTTCGATTTATCGCGGTTTTGAAGTGAAAAATTAGAATACTATTGCGCAGACGCGGGAGATATTGACATCCACCCGAGCCTCAGTATACATCATTGACACATCGTAACAGTGCAAATTTAAGCAAACACTTTACCTTAAAATTACGAATTAATTACGCCCATTTTACATCTGTGGCTTCCAGGCGACAAGCCTACCACTCCCCCAAAACCGGATTCAGTCCCAAGACGAGAGGGTAGCTGAGTGGGTTTTCTCGGGGATGACATAATAACTATACGCTGAAAATAGTGGGAAAGAAGTGTCCGTGGCCTATTTGAAAATCATGTTTTGGCGTTGTGCGGAACGGCTCAAGAAAACCAAGAAATCTCTCACACATGACAGACTGACTGCCACTATTTGAAGCAGGCACCTCCCGAAAACAAGACAGGCTTATGCAACTTCTCAGAATTCAATTATCGAGGCTAAATTTGAACTTGAAATTTAGAGCAATTCTTTCCTGAGGTCACTACAAATTTGTTCCCAACTTAACCTGCTCTACCTGTCCCCTTATTTTACCAACCGTAATGATTGCCTACAACCTTTCCTTCCCGATCTTTGGTAGCTGAATAACCGGACCGTTAACTTGAGAAAATAAATGAGCTTTCCCTCTAGGCCGACTTTTTCGTATTATTTCATTTATTTTATTATATTTATTTATCTTAATTTACAGCAAACAATTTAAATTTCCTGGGGGGTGCGTTACTATAAGAAAAGCCTGGGATATTGAGCTCCTAGTGGTACAAGAGTTCTTACAACACTCCGAACTATTCCAATTTGACACACAGGAACTGAGTGCAGTACCATACTGAATGTGTAACATACGAGTAAATATGTATGTATTATTGATATTTTCACATGCTTAGGCCGTATATAGACTGCCTGTTTATTTTTCCTTCTCCTAGTTTAAGGATTTCATAACCTGTCATCGTCATCAGAAGTTTAATCCATTACCATCTATAACTGTATCGCTATAATACAATATCTATACCCTTATCGGGTATAATAATTTATTTATTTATTCATTTCAATTCTCATTACAGCACGTCCTGCTGCTAATCTCTGAAATCACAGGGCCTGCGCCATAGCTCAAGTGGTTAGTCGCTGGCTTCCAACTGCGGCGGTCCGGGTTCGATCCCGGGTCTGGTCAAGTGGGATTTGTGGTGGACAAAGTGGCCCTGGGGAAGGTTTTCTCCAAGAACTTCGGTTTCCCCTGCCAATCTTCATTCCGCCAATTGCTCCACAATCACCATCACCTATCATCTGGGGCTGGAACAATAGGTCAGAAGTGGCCGCAGTACAAGGGACTTAGTCCCACCCAACTAGCAATAAAAAAAGAGTACCTGTAAAATATTAACAATTTTTCATGGCATTAATTAAGCTGCTGGCGAAAGGAACAAAATAAATGTTAGGAAAAAATCACATTCTTAATATAATACAGTATCGCATCTTGTGTTGTGACGCCATGTAGTCCGGTAGAAATACACCGATGTTTCTGAGGAACGTATCGCCTCCATCTGCAGTGTCTAAATCAGCAAAGTAAGCAAACGACAATTAAAGTTATGCTTGTGTTCATGCGAAACGACAGGAAGTTTCTACAGGAGTATGTGGTGTCTCTCGGTAGGGTGCAAGTTCCTTTTTTCTCGGCCTTTTCACTTGGACCAGTGGCTCAAGTAATACGTACTACGTAAGTAGTATTCTAAAGCACAACAGACCACTGTAGGTCGCGGTGCAAGGGCCGAGAAGGCCTACCCCTCATACATTCATTCAAGTAGTACTCTTCCTTGGTAGGATAATAACATTCGAAGGAAATTTTACCATAAATTATCAAAATAGAAGGCCAAAATGTTTGAGTTACTCTGGAAAATTCCAGGAAATAAAGCACCCATCCTCAGAAAGTCATGCATTCATTCTCCTTCTGAAAGCCGTAGTCTCGCGTACTCCCTTGCATGCATAGAGAAACTAAGAGAATTGAAGGAATAGATTTCGGCAAGCAAAGGGAATAGGGGAAGGGCAGAAGGCGGATGTTTGGATCGAGTTTCCGGTGCAGAAGTTCACTGAAGAATCATTAGAGCAGCACCCCCGCGGTATTCACGTCAATTCGATCCATCTACCGTAGTTAGCTTCGTCTTGTCGTTCTGAAGCAGTGAACTCTGAAAGAGATGGTAGATTTAGTCTTAGGGGGTTATGTTACACGATAAACAAAGGCAGCTACACTAGCTTCTCGTTATGAGTGTCTGAATAACAGTAGGTCTATGGATGAACAAAAGTTCCACTGAATCAGATACATCGTTATACTCCAGTACTGTGTTCTGCCCCCTGATAGCTAATGTCATACATAAATAAAACAAACTCCGTCGCTTTAGTCCGCAAGCGAACTATACCGACTGAGTGAAACGGGTTTACCAAACGTTGCATAGCAGCGGTCACGGCGCCTACCGCAAAGAAAACGCCGTACTTCTATTGTTGCCTTGCGTGTATTCGGTTGCGAGGTGTTTAATGGTCAGTTACCTAGCAACGCTCTGTCTATCCAAGTTACAGTATTAACAACTACATTTTTCTCATTATCAACAAGAGCACATACGTGAATCATATGTGAATACAAAGAATTCAAGAATTTTCATTCCTTCACCAAAAGGCATGTGAGTCCCATTCTATGTATATTTCTATAAGAGAGGCCCCAACGTATTTCTCTATAACCCTATATCCTTTTACAAATGATAAAACAATTCCGTCCAGTGTGACTGTTGAAGCTTTTACTACTTCACTTCTTAGCACCCTAACATGTTTCGGTCCCTATAGACCATCATCGGAGGGAACATCAATACTTTTAGAAACTACTATTATATTGGGTGTTTTGATTTTTAAAATACAAAATATACAATATTTGTAATATACACTTTATATAAAATCCAAATTCTTTACAATTACAGCAATTGTCCTTGATGCATTAAAGTCTTTTTTTTTTAACTTTTTGTTATTTAAGTTAAAATTCTTTAACCGAATAGATTTGTGTCCCTTGTCCTTTCGTTTTCCTTGACGGGTCCGAACTTGTGCCGCCTGTCTTTCTTGGGAAGGTAGTTCTGCAAATATATCATGGGTATTATATTATGTTAAAAATCCTATTTTGTATATAGTATATATTAAGGAGTTTGTTGTTTTTCGTCCTACCTTGTTGTCGTCCTATGTTTATTCGTAGCGTGATGTGTTGTGTTTACTGTTCTAGTATGTACTGTGTCGCGCAAAGTATACTTTCTGAGTTTGTGACGTTAATGTGGGAGTGTTCTGATGTTGTATTATGAGGTCGAACATATTACGCTGGTTATTACTTTCCTTTGTGTATTTCTGTTCCTCTGCTAATTTATTAAGCTTATTAAAATGATATATATGGAAATCTTTTATATTCATGATGCCTCCTTTTATGGCTTTCTCAATCATTTCCATGATTATTGTCATCGGTCCATTGTTTATTTAGTATGTGTTGGGCGAATGCTGATTCATCTTTATTTAGTCTTATGTTTCTTATATGTTCTTTATACCTTGTTGTTAGATTTCTACCAGTTTGGCCGATGTATACTTTTTGGCAGCTTTGGCATGTCATTTTATAGATCCCACTTAGTTCATAGGGACTTATTTCTCGTTTTTCATTTATTAGTTTACCTATTGTGTGGGTTGTTTTGAAGGCTATCTTTCTGTTAGTGTTTTTGAATAATTTTGTGATTTTTCGTATGTAGTTTCCTGTATAAGTGACCCATTTTTGTTCTTTTTCGTCTTTATTGTCCGATTTACTTTTCTTTTGTTTAATTTTGTTATGTAGTTTTATGATGTCTTCCTTTCTATAGCCATTATTTAGCGCTATATTAATAATAGTATTTAGCTCTTTATTTGTAGCATTTTCCTCGAGGGATAGTGTGAGAAGTCTGTGTATCCAATTTTTGTATGTCGCTAATTTTTGTTCCCTAGAGTGGCATGAGTTATTATTTATTGTTATGTCTGTCGTTGTGGGCTTTCTATATATTTCCATTTCTATTTGTCCGTGTATGTTAAACAGGTTTAAGTCCAAGTAGGTTATTTGGTTGTTTACTTCCTAATTTATTGTGAATTGCAAGTTATTTTGCTGTTCATTAAAGTGTTCGAGGAGGCATTCTGGGGTTATTTTTGTCTGATGATATATTATGAAGATATCATCTACGTATCTATTATAGTATGTAATTTTCTCGTCTTCCAGCAGATGTTTTATTCTGTTTTGTTCCATGTCTTGTAGGAAGATTTCTGCCATTGTACTTAATAGGTGTGAGCCCATGGCTACGCCAGATCTTGGTTTGTAGAATTTTTCGTTATACTGAAAATAGTTTTGAGTCAATATCATTCTAAGTATGGACATGATTTCTTTTATAATGTTTTTGTCCGTATGGTTATCCTTGAGTAGTTTATTAGTCACGAGAAGTGTGTCGTTGATTGGGATATTAACATAGAGGTCCTTATTATCCATTGTTAGTAGTTTATGATTTGGATTTAGTTTTAGTTTTCTTATGTTTTCTGCAAATTTTATTGAGTTAATGGTGTTATATTCGTGTTTTAATGTTAGATAGTCGTTTAGACTTTGATGTATGTATTTAGCTAGTTTATGTGTGGGTGCATTAGTGTTGTTTATTATCGGTCTAATTGGGGCCTCCGGTTTGTGAATTTTAATTTTTGCTTTTACTTTGGGTGCTTGTGGGTTCTTTGGTGTATGTCTTTTCTTTTTATTGGTACATACTAGAACAGTAAAAACAACACAGCACGCTACGAACAGACATAGGACGACAACAAGGTAGGACTAAAAACAGCAAACTCTTTAATATATATATAATATGATTTTTAAAATAATACAATCCCCATAATATATTTGGAGAACTACCTTCCCAAGAAACACAGGCGGGACAAGTTCGGCCCCGTCAAGAAAAACGAAAGAACAAGGGACACGAACCAATTCGGTTAAATAATTTTAACTTAAATAACAAAAAGTTAAAAAAAAAAGACTTTAATGCATCAAGGACAATTGCTGTAGCTGTAAGGAATTTGGATTTTGTATAAAGTGTATATTACAAATATTGTATATTTATGTATATTTATGTATTTTAAAAATCAAAACACCCAATATAATAGTAGTTTCTAAAAGTATTGATGTTCCCTCCGATGACAGTCTATAGGGGCCGAAACATGTTAGGGTGCTAAAAAGTGAAGTAGTAAAAGCTTCAACAGTCACACTGAACGGAATTGTTTTACCATTTGTAATAGTGTTAGTGTGACGGACCAGAATGAAACAAATCGAACTATATCCTTTTATCTTAATGCAAGAGTTTAGATGGAATGTGAATTTACCAGAACGCTGTGTAAGGAAAGTTTGATAAATCGATTGAAGTGATGGGAATGTGGCAAAGAAGAACGCCGACAAGTACTCTAGCAAATCTTTAGTTCATATTTTTCAAAATACACAACAGCGTTCCGGGACCGGAATAGCTTCATTTGTAAGGCAGAAAGCACCTGACTAAACTCCCACGCTTCAAATGGGATTTCTCTATTCATGAATTCCTGAATTCTTCAAAGCCCCACAGTCTTCTGGGAAATAGGAAGCCGAACAAGTTCTTCTAATTCCCAGACACAGAGTACGTGAATATATAAAATGTTTATTGCGTCCTGAAAATGGCTGAACTTATCAGCACGGTGATGAAGTAACCTTAGGACGTAATATCTGTTGAATTTCTTATTCGTTTGTGCACATGTGAAGATGGAGTACAGAAGTTCATATGAAGAGTTCTGTCTTCTAGGATATAACGCTGTGTAATCCGTTGAAATTAAAAAGACGTTTCGGGAGATTCCACGAACTTCAGAATTTTTAAGTAAAATATCAAAATGACCATTGAAATTAAGGGATGAAACCTAGAGACATAAATCGTAGAAGTTTTCTTTGTCACGGTTCCTGCACTACACGGTTTAGGGTTTAACTTTTATGCAATTTAAATATCCCATGAAAAAACTCTGAAGTTTTCTTTGGTATACTTCATTCACATCTCCGACATATTTTTTGAAGATACAATTCTCGTGAAAATAATTTTTATCATCCTGTGAATTATATCATAAATTCTGTAACTTATTTCATTCTTGTATGGAACAAATGAACGTAGTCTTCGTGCAGTTTTCCCTTCTGGCTCACAGTTTAAAATACAAAATTTCTCGCACATATTTTAAGCACCCTGCGTTCGTACACTGTGCCATAAGCCACGATATAACACGTCACGTCTCTGACCTAACTTTAACATGACTGAACCTTAGAAACACATAACTGAAGCCTCTTCTTTTGGGCAGTCTGTAAACATTCTTGCCTTTTTCGCTTTTCGCTGAAACGATTTACATTGATCAGTACCTTCGACACTTTAATTTTTAAGCTCCCTGTACCAAACCGTTGCACAATTGTAGTACCATTTTGTAGAATGATTACTAATAAATGAATTTCCTTATCCTCCTTTCCCTGACGCACCTGCTAGGACACGCAGAGCGAGATACAGCTGCAAACGTCTAAAATAGGCCTTTCTCTTGAAACCATAGACCTAGAGCCTATATAACCTAAATTTTTCTACCAGCACCTGCTGAAACTATTTGAGGTAACTACTTTTAACTTTCACTGAAAGTACACCTATCGGAAAATTGCTCTTGCTAGGTTATACCAAGTTAAATGCAATAATTTGTCATTGGTCATCGCACAGCTTCATGTGGTTGGTCTTAACATTTTTATAATCGAACTTCAAAATCTACAGGAGTCTTTAAACTCTTCAAAATTATGACACTATTATTATTGTTATTATTATTATTATTATTATTATNTTATTATTATTATTATTATTATTATTATTATTGTATGCTGCTCTATTTGAAAGTCAAATTCTCACATTGTGGCTTTTTCTTCGTGTGTTTGTTTCTGTATCTTTATTAATTCTCACTACGTAATTAATGTAGACTATCATATTTTGTATTTTGTTTTTTAATTATTTTTGTGTATTTCTCTCTATTCGTGCTAACTTTGTAATTGGCCTTTGTGCTGTTAAGTTTCCACGTAAATAAACACGAATTCAATTGAATTATTATTAGTAGTATTAGTCCGGTGTAAGAAACCGAAATTGACGTCTGTGGGAATTCGTTGCGCTGACCACGCGACACCCTCTATCCGCAAAAGTTAGCACTAAGTTCGCCGACAAGCGGCGGTCGCTCGGTCGGTATAGTTCGCTTGCGGACTAAAGCCACGGAGTTTGTTTTTTAGTAGTAGTAGTAGTATTGTTATTATTTTTGTAATTAGCCTCTGGACTGTTAAGTTTGCATATAAATAAATAAGAATTTAATTATTATAGTCCATGAGGCTTCTCGCAAGTTAGCTTCAGTATTCTTTTTCGATTAAGATTTTTGCGTTCATTCTCTTCATTTTATCTTCAAAAGTAACTTCAACATGGAATTTTCCTATGCTAAATACGAAACTGGCATGTACTGTCTTCGCTCGCTTGGAAACCGGAATTGTGGGTTCGAATCCCACTCAGGGCATGGATGTTTAGTTTGTGTGTGTGCGTTTTTCTGTGTTTGTGTACAGGTAGAGGCCTTGCGACGAGCTGATCACCCGACCAAGGAGTCCTACCGAATGTGTAAGATCTATAAAATCCGAAGTGAACGGAGAAGTTCATGGAAGTAGACCTAGACCCACTGGGGCTGTAGTGCCAAGGAAAAAAAATTACGAAACTGATGTCATTGTAATAAACATCGACGAAACATTATGTCCATTATGGATGAAATGGGGTAACTGGGCTTACCTTGAAGATCTGAACATGATTATAAAACTATCTCCGAATAGAGTCCTGTGATGCAGAGGCTTGACTAAGTAAAATTGCAAAATGTAAATTGATCGCTATGAATAACCCTTGCGTCTTGCAGAAAACAACATGGCTGGATTCTGATTCAGATCAAACTTAAATGCAAATCTTGTTGTTTCAAGGTTAAACCTGCTGCTAGACAAAGACTGAAAACTCATGTAGGCAGGCGCTCCCAGTTATACCATGTATCGCATTGTGTGTTCAACAAAACGTTACCCGTTAGAGGAAATACCGCACGTAACGGGTTCGATTCTCGTCAAGTCACCATCATTAGTCATACTAACAGCTGCACCCGAACAGCTCCCTGTGGGCAATTTGTGAAATCAGTGCATAGGAATGACAAATACGTGTATTTCTTCCATCACTACACAATTTCAATATCAGTAACGTAATTATTTACGATATATCGACTTCAATAATACAGGCTAATAAGGCCTACTTCCATAATTTCTTGTAGATAAATAGTAAGATACTTTAATTCGGTTTTGTCCTTTGCATCCGGTGCTTCAGATCACAAGAAGATAATGCTGGATAGCAAAGATGTGCACTCTGAACTAGTAAAGCTAGAAAAAAAACTAAACTCAGTGGTTTTTAGTCCGTTAGCGAACTATACCGACCGAGCGACCGCCGCTTATCGTCTAAGTTAATGCCAACTTTTGCCGATAGAGGGTGTTGCGTTGTCAGCGCAACGGATTCCCACGGCCGTTAATCTCGGTTTTCTAGACCGGAGCCGCTACTGTGAACTAATAAAACTGAAAAAAAAGACGCTCCTTGTTTACAACGGATAAAGACAGTTCTGGTTTCGACGCGGAAACCTTCTGTTTTCCGAGATATCAAAGAATTTGAAAATGCCATGAGGATGATTAACACAGGCAGGTACGAAAATTAAATATAAGGAATGTGTTTTTGAACCCGAAAAATCATGCTGCAAGGGCCCGTATCTTGTAAGAGACTAGCGAGAACATACCGTGAACGACCAATTGCAACAGAGTTCATCAAAAACTAAGCGCTACACAGAATCTATTTAAAATTCTTGTGAAGTAAGAAAACCAGAACGAATCTGGGATCCTCAGAGCTGGGAGACATTTTGCTCAAGAACAATGGCAGTCAGAGTGAAGCTTGCAATCCACTGGTCAAGTCTAAAAATGGGCAAAGCCTTACCCGCTATAAATGCTGATTTCTTTAGCTCCTGTCACGCGGTAATATATTTTTTTTTTATCCACGTAAAATCTGCGAAGTTGGCACTTCTAAGAATGTTAAAGTGATGCATTTAACTTGAAGTATCAACTATGTACATCTAAAGATACCGCGAAGATGAGTGTATTTTTCACGTTATTTTGCAGCTTAAAAAAAATGCAGAAACACGAAAAAAACTGCTGGCTTTCAACTGTGATTTACGAGTCTAAAACTATTGACACTATAGCAGAGACTTTTTCTGTCCGCAAGATGATTTTATACAAATTATGACAACTTCCCAAAGCTTGCTAGTTTCCTCGTTCCAAGCATAATGACTATGTCCATACTCAGCTAATGGAATCACTTGTAAATAATATATAAAGGAGACAAGAGCCACATATCAACCACAGTGAACTCAGCATGTAACGTGAAACCTTACTGCAAAAGAAGGAAACAAATGATACAGTAGCTGAATCAGAAAGCTTTGAAGGCCTTCTGTTTTGACAGAGGTGTGGATAACAACTTTGTAACCATGTGCATGATTAATTATATTCCCTCAGTTTCAAAACTGGCCCGAATATAAATAAAGCCATTCTTATTGGTGAAGCAGCAACTAGAGACTGTCCAATGGAGTTCGCATGACTCGCTTTGTTCAATTATGTTTCTGTGTGTTTGGATTCCGTACGTCCCAGTCCGAAATTTGGAGAAAACCTAAGTATAGTGACTTAAGCCGCGCCATAGCTCAAGCGGTTAGTCGCTGGTTTCCCACCGCGGCAGCCCGGGTTCGATCCCGGGTCTGGTCAAGTGGGAATTTCTGATGAACAAAGTGGCGCTGGGGCGGGTTTTCTCCGAGTACTTCGGTTTCCCCTGCCAATCTTCATTCCACCAAATTCTCCATCTTCATAATCATCCGGGGCAGGTACAATAGGACAATCAGTGGCCGCCGTGCCGAGTGGACCCAGTTGGACTCCACCCCCCCCCCCC
>NW_019733843.1:772920-819476 GCF_002891405.2 Cryptotermes secundus | reverse complement strand
TTTTATCTATGGCCTATAAGACTATTCCAAGTCATGTCAATCTTATGGAAGTTCTGCATCTGTTCGACCTACAGGCGTAAAGAACGGAAAACTGCAAAACTTTCAGATTCAAAATTTGTACCTCAAGTAAAACCATTGAGCAGCAATATTACTATTTTGGGGGGGATATGACACCTCGAAGATGGTACTCATCTATCAAAATTCAGGGCGTCATATTCTAAAAATCCATAACCTTGACAGTCGCCGCCGTAAGAATTTCAAATCTCTATGAAGCAGACCCCTTCTTCAGAAGCTATTTTGAAACCAGAAGGGTCATTCCCGTGTTCACAACAGTCCGCCATCAGTCACTGTCCTGAGCCAATTAATCCAATCCGCAAATTACATAAACAAGCTCCTGAGAAATTGTACAAAGAAATCTTACGAAGCTTAAATCCAATAGACTCTTGACTGAAGGCGTTCAAATTCTTCAATCTAAATGATAACCACAGAGCGTCGACTTATTCATTTCGCCTAATAAAGACACTTCGTGGTCTGTAGTCCGTAAGCGAACTATACCGACCGAGCGACCGCCGCTTGTCGGCGAAGTTAGTGCCAAATTTTTCGGATAGAGGGTGTCACGTGGTAAGCCCAACGAAACCCCACGGCCGTTAATTTCGGTTTTCTAGACCGGAGCCGCTATTTCCTTTAAGTATCTCCTCAATTATCCTCACGAGGCTGAGTGAACCCCATTCCAGAGCAACTACTTCGCAGAAAATCTGGCAGCTCCGGGAATCGAACCCGGGACCTCTGAATCTATAACCAGGAACTCTGACTACTAGATGACAGAGGTGGTCTCTATTCATTTCGCCTGGTATTTTTCTTTTATGACAGGCAGTCAGGCAAGCCGGTTCAAGTGGCAAAGCTTCTGATGTATATTCAGGATGTTCCTGGTTCGAATCTCAGTTGGGACACTGACTACTGCCGATACAGTTCCTCCAGTTATGTTACAGCCGCTTTTATCCGCATTATTTCAAATTCATTATTTACTATTCACCGTATGATTCAACTTTATATGTTCTGAGCTGCTACTGATGACATAGGAACCGGGATAGCTCAGTCAGTATAGGAACTGGCTACGGGCTGGACTACCGAGGGGTCGGAGTTACCGTCCACATAGGGTCAAGAATTTTTACTTCTCCACGTTATCAGTATCGGCCCTGGGGTTCACCCGAACTCCTATCCAATTGGTACCGGGGGCTCTTGCATCAGGGGTAACGCGGCCGGGGCGTGAAGCTGTTCACTTACCTCCAGCTAGTGCCGACGTCAAGTAAAATGGATCTATACATCCACTCCCCTATACGCCTAATTAGTTAAGCACAGGGACAACTTTGTTTTATTTTACTGACGACATAGTTATATAAACCATAAACAAAACACTCCGAATTGTGCTACAGAATGCTACATTACTTTTGCTGGGTCTAGTATGAAGTCACAGAAATAAGTCCCGTTGATGATGGGAATGACGACCCTCGGGGCTTCCCTTCTCTGCCTACTGTTATATTCCCTTCCAACCCCTCCCTTCTTCCCCATAATCAATCAGTCAAAAACACCTGACTCTAGAGGAATTTATCATTATCAATACTTCGGTGGAAGAATTGCTGGTCGGAAATACGGTGCAGGGAGTTGGAGGAAGTAAGCTTCAGACGTAGTTTTATGGGAATGTGAGGCGCTAGACCTATAGAACAACGTCAGTAGCCCTAGCATGCATGTAACAAGGTAAAGCTGTCCCTGTAACAGGCCGCGAAGGCCTATAGGGTTTCCTGGTACTCATTTCTGTTAGAGGCTGAGTCGACCCCACGTCCACAGTGCGGCTGGAATGATTAGGTAAACTGAAAAAATCCACCACATTGGGATTCGAACCCGGGACGTTCCGGCTGGTAGCATAGTGCTTCAACCAACTACGCTACTGCGTGCCCCAGTGAATTAAAGTGACGGAAAATAAAAACGGATACACGGATATCTGTGGTTTGAATCGAATTCGCTCGTGCTATAAGGGAGGAATCAATCGATGGAATGATGAGGGAGAATTGGGGGTATATTTTGCTGTTATACAAGTGCGAAAGATATTCAGGTGCGAGAGGGTTTATTTAATTAATTTATTTATTATTTAACGGCTATTTCTGAAACGTCTGAGTGGCTGTGACTGTGATTTCGGATATGTGGACATTAGGATTATCATTGCTCCCACATAAACTAACATGACTGGCCATCTTCGGGTGTACAGGTCGTTATGGTCCAATTTTCTGCTGCTCGCTCTAATACAGTTCCTTCCTTCTATTGTAGTTGCCTCTGGATATTTTGGTTATGTGGGTTACCATCAGTTATGTTTGCGTGTCCTTGGGTTGAACGTGGTTGCTTTTGGTTCTGCTTTTGTTTGTTGGTTGTGGCTGTCTCGAATGTTCTTGCTGTGGCGGAAGTTCTATTGCGTGTTGGTCGGCCAGCATAGTCTTACAAATTGTACACCTGAAGATGGCCAGTTAGGCAGAAACACTTTGTATCCAATAAAGGAATAAGAAGAAACAGCAGTGAACGACGTTGCACATAGATGGCACAAAAAGCTCCATTGTCAGATCCTACGATATATTCAACAGACGTACTTCCTTACTTACTTAGTCATAGTGCTGAGCCCTTTTTGAGCAGCCGCCAATTTTGAAGCTACTCAAGAACTTCCCAACATTTTATGGAACCCGAAGGTTCATTACCGTGTTCACAAGAGCCCTCCACTGGTACCTATCCCGAGCCAGATCAATCCAATCTATACCATCCCATCCTATATCCCTAAGATCCATTTTAATATTGTCCACCCTCCTACGCCTTGGTCTTCCCAGTGGTCTCTTTCCTTCTGACTTTCCTTACAATATCCTATATTCATTCCTCTTCTCCCCCATTCGTGCTACATGCCCTGCTCACCTCATCCTCCTTGGCTTGATAATTATATTCAACAGACGTACCACCACCCGTAATGTACGTGCATATGAGTAACTTGAAACAACCATCATCGTGACGTCACGGTATTTTGGGACAGGAGTCACGCTCGGATGCCCAGCACTGGGCCCTGTTCGTGACCTCCACCGGACAGAGAGGGACATCCAGCGTGATGGCTGATGGACGACCCAGTACGCACTTATGATACGCTGCGCTCTATACCGAACCAGGAGACACTACCGGGTGTCCCATAACTTGTCACAACTTCTGTAAATATCTTTAAGTGCCAATGGTCCCTTGGTTGTAACAGGTGCAGGTGCCGCGCATCAAAACCAGCCAAAAGTACTAAACGTGGCCAGTAATTGTCATGAAGAGTGACAACGCGTAACATGCAGTCACTTTTTTATTATCTTATAATGGAAAACTTGGCTTAAGAGATCAAAGAGATCAAAGGTAAAAGGTAAACTTGTCCATATTCTTAAGTAATTAAGCACTGCGTCATGAAGGCGTTTGGAGGTGGATGTATAGATCCAAATTTTCTTGTCCTCGGTATTAACTGGAGTTGAGTGGTCAGCTTCAGGACCATGTCGCTTTACCCCCGGTACCCATTGGATAGGAGGCTGGGTGGGCCCCAGATTTGGTCTAGATGACATGTAGAAGAGAAAAGTCCTGACTTAATCGGGACTCGAACTCCAACCCCTCGATCATCTAGCCCGTAGCCAGTCGCTATACTGACTACGCTATCACGGCTCCTATACATTAGCTATATATCGCAAAGAACAGTTCCTGCGACAAAAGTTACTCGACTCATAAATATGTACTTTGTTTATTAGAAGCAAATTCTTTGTTAAAAGTTCTTGGGGTGGGGGTAGGCAGTTGTTATCGATTTATCAGGTCTATAACTAGCTTGGGTACGATGGTAATGCAATAATTAAGTAATCGCTTCATATTTGAATATGAACTCTGTTAAAGAATTAAGGCCATAAATGTACTTGTGAATTTAATATCGTCACGTGTCCGGGGTTCCGTGACGAATATTGACGGGTTCTGGATTGGATTTACTGACACGTCTCTTACAATCACTTGTGTTCGCAATCACTTACTGCTCGCTTCATTCTGAAAGGACTGCGACCGTCCTCTAGTCTACCTTCTACTGTGACTGACTTGGTTCTGATTTACAAGTCACTCGTCTCTGCTTCACGAATGAATTCCGAATGACAAAGTCACCTAAGAATGAATGCGTTCTCACGTGTCATCTCTCTTATAACTTGGGGAAGTACCGAACAGAAGTCACCACCTCCAACAGTTCCCTTATCACTGCGTGCCTATTCGTTGCTGCGGAAATAAGCTTAGCAACCCACCATTCAACAACGCATATCCTTTCATTGTTGAGACCATAACCTCGGGAACATGTCTACCGGCCGTTGCCTAGCAATGGTCATATGCGTCACAATATAAAACTTTTTTGTATGTTACAAAATTATTAACTTAGCGAAGGATCGAGGAAAATCGGCTTCATGAGTTCTCTCGAGAACGCCATGTTTGTTATCATTAGCAACAACAATTTCCTATTTTACTTTAAACCAAGTGTACATGGTTTGTTTTCTTTTATCTCCTGCACACACTATACAGGGAGTAGAGGTTTACAAGAAACTTGAATGCTGGCAACTGTGCATGTGCTACAAGGGGCTTGTTTAAAACAAAAAAGAGAAACAGCCAATCTGTGGTACTTTCCGATGTCAGAGTTTCTTTAAAAGGAATGTTAGCGGTGTCACGATCCTAAACGAAAATACGAATTTATTGAGGTTAAAGTAATGTCATAAGAGCATGCTCGAAATAAATTACCTTTCCTCGCAGTGCAGCAAACTCAGGCTTCTTTGCGTGGTTTGTAACTGGCAATGCGTCAATGCCAATTATTTTCAAATAAGTTTCGACAGGCCTGTGTAACTGTTATGATAATTTTGCCCGCTTTTACAAATCCGTCTATTTGTGACCACTACGCCACTGAACACTACTTGATTATATCACATTGTTGTACAGTGCGGGTTCTCAAGAAGAGACATTGGGGATTCACTGCAAATAAAACGAGAACTACGATAACGGAAGTTCAGAACTTTTCTCCCAAAACTCAGGGCTTAATTTTTATAAAAAGAAATTGAAAAGCGAGTCATACAAAAGGGGGAGTATAAAAAACCTTCAAACCTGCCTAACAACTGTTAATTAATTTCTACAAATTTCGGTTCGGTATATTTTTAACGAGCCTGTCATAGTGGCCGCTTGGTCTGAGTCATGAAATGTTTTTGCCCTCCCAAGCACTTGGATCGTGGGTTCGAATCCCACTTGAGACATGGATGTCTGTGTGCGTTTATTCTGTGTTTGTGTTGTATTGTGTGCAGGTACCGGCGTTGCGACGGGCTGATCTCCCGTCCAAGGAGTCCTACCGACTGTGTACAAAGGATCAAAAAACTGAAAAATGACCAAGGTCCAACAAAGGGCTGTAGAGACATAGAGAGGTATATTTAACAAAATTTTCATTAGAATTATGGTTATAAGTTTAATTATATAGCGTAAGGGTTTTCACTAACCTATCTAAACACAATTTCCCCCAAATATATTGCGAGGGGGAGGGGGGGGCTTGAAATGTCGAGAGGACTGACGGCTTTTGAAGCCACAAATAAAGCAAACGGAATTTTCCACTATTAGTGTACGGTGCGCTGTTAATATTTAAATTACAAAAGAATTTCTTAATATCTGCTTGACTGGACACTTTACTTGGACGATTTTTAAATCCACAGCAGATATCGAGAGGGCACCTACTTCACAAAATGTTTCCTGTCGTCAGAACAGACCGATTTTATAATTCTGTTTCCAGTTCCGAAGATTCCAGATAGAATTCTGGGAAGTTCCAACCCAAACGAAGGATTATGTGCTTGTTCATACCCGAATGGACTCTGTTCAATACATCATTCTGGCAGTAACGGACAGGTAACAGGACTGAAAGACAAAATATCTATAAGTCTGTTTCAGAGGCGAAATAGTTGAAACTGGCAATCACGCTTTCCAGTTTAGTTAGGCCTCTGTAATAATCATGGTGGGCCTTTGGTAAGGCACTGGTGTATGGTTTAGAAGTTACGTGGCTCGAAGACGGAACTGTTTTTGTGAAAAAAAGAATGTAAGAAATTTGTGCATGTAGGAAGCAAGTGGTAGTATATAAGAAAGGTTAAGGTAACAAATTTGTATAGATCTGGTGGTACATGGGTAAGAGAGTGGCGTAGTATTGGGAAGGTACGGGGTTCAAGACCACAGTGTCTTTTGTCAATAGAAATTGAAAAGTGAATAAATAAATACGATTTTTCTGCAGCTATAACCAAGTCGTAGATTATGAGGTGGATCGCAGTAAGTGGTAGCATAGATGTTCTGGTGGTCTAGAGGTGAGGCACCGGCTTTGTAAAGAAAAGGTCCGTGGTTCGAGCCTACAAGGATTTTTGTATGTAGAAATGAAGTTAATGAGATTTTTCTGGAATTATATAGCGAGATGTAATATAAGAGGAAGATTAAAAGTCAAAAAAATTCCGCGGCATATTGGTAAAGTACCGGCGTAGTGGGTAGAAATTGCGAGGTTCGGGACCAACGAAAGTTTTGTAAAACAGAAATGGATTAATAAGATTTTTTCTGGAATTACGGCTCGAAGTGTAACATAAGAGGAAGATTGAAGAAAATAACATTCTGTAACGTTGGTGGTCTATGGGTAAGACACTGGCCTAGTGTGCAGAAGTTCCGAGGTTCGGAACCAACGAAAGTTTTATAAAATACAAATGGAATTAATAAGAATTTTCTGTAAATATAAGAAAAGATGTAACATAAGAGATAGATTAAAGATATGCAATCTTCGTGGCATCGGTGGCCTATTGGTAAAACACCGGCGTAGTGAGCAAGAGTTTGAAGGTTCGAGACCAAGTATAGTTTTGTGATTTAGAAAGTAAGTTAATTGATTTTTCTGGAATTATAACCGAAGATGTAGCTTAAGAGGAAGATTTAAGAATATAAATTTCAGTGGTTCTGGTGGTCTCGGGGTAAGACATGAGGTTAGTGTTGAGAAGGTCCCGGGTTCAAAACCAGTAGGATTTTTGTGAAAAAGAAAATGGAAAGACGAAATTAGTGAAGAAAGCCAACAACAGAGGGAGGGTCCGGGGGGAGGGAAGATTTTTGCGGCCGCTCATTAAAACACTCGCCTAAGCTTTTCTTAAAATCCACCTTTTATTAAAAAAACCGGCCCACCTAATCGTTCTAATCGTTCTCTTACTACCGTTTTTAAAAAGGAACTTGCTTTAAGAGAATTATGAAATTTAAAGTAAGGTAAAATGGTAATATTTTCTGTGCTTAATTAATTAAGCGTAATGTTATAAAGACGTAGGGGGAATATAAATGTAGCTCCACCAGCTCAGTAAGTAAGTAAGTAAGAAAGTGAACGACATAGTCTCTCCGAAATATTAAATTCAGTTCGACTTCAACATGAAAGTCAGGTGAATGCAGAACTGAAATTACAAAGGCCTTTGGATTTGAAGAAGATATACTAACTTAAATCGTAATTATTTCAGGTTGATACTGTCTGCTCCTTGCAGGTAGATAGACACATCGGCAGGTTTTCGTCATAACTTTCGGAACAGATGCAGATAGTGAAATATAGATGTGTTCTTGATTCACAAATATTCTGAACTCGCTCTGGTAACCAAAAAAATAAATCTGATTCTCTCCGCTAGCCCTAAAAAGTATAATTTCCGAAACAGCAATCCATGTTCTGACATTCCATAGTGGTTTGCGTAGAATTCAATTCCCGGTTGGTTTCAATTACAGGATAACAAAACTCGTGCATTTCTGGCTGATTTTATTCCTCATTCATGGGATGTCGTGCCACGCATTGTACAGCCTATGTATAAATGAACCCCCCCCCTCAAAAATACTAGTGTATATCTAGGTGTTTGCTCCTGGCACCTATGTGTATGCGACTGAGAGCATAGAAGGGTATGTTCTTAGAACGCTGCAACGAGGTCTGGATGCAATTGAGACGCAGTGTGAGCGCTGGAACAAAAGAAATGAAATTTTATGTCAAGAGAGATCGGTTGAGTGTCATCTCGTATTGAACTGAGAAGAACCCCCTTCGTGAGTCATGTACAACATCTGTATATTTTTTGTAAGAGGATTAGATGCAGAAATGATCGAATCCAATGACTTCACAATATTTATTAGAGGATGTCCTTATTCGAAAAGAGCGATTAAGCTCTAAGATGAAATGTACCGTACACAGAACAGTATATATGTCTGCAATAAGGGCCGCGCCATAGGGAAGATTTTTAGTCGCTGGCTTCCCACCGCGGCGGCCCGGGTTCGACCCCGGGGTCTGGTCAAGTGGGATTTGTGGTGGAAAAAGTGGCACTGATGCAGGTTTTCTCCGAGTACTTCGGTTTCCCCTGCCAATCTTCATTCCACCAATTACTCCACAATCACCCTCATCTATCATCTGGAGCTGATACAATAGGTCAGAAGTGGCCGCAGTACAAGGGACTTAATCCCACCCCAGTAGCAATAAAAAAGAAACTCCTGTTATCTGTAAATAAATCAGACCCCACTCTAAAGAACAGGGTATGTCTGATCCACCCCTTTCAAGCTGATGCGAGTGCGTGTCTTGGGGAGGGTCATGGTAAGGTCACAGTGATGTTTATAAGAGTGCCATGTGGAGGGGGGGATGTGCGTGAATGCAGGCATTCAAGCCGAGTTTACTCTCTGCTCAGCTAATGAGACGCGCTTGTATATAGAGCGTGGAGATGTTTGGAATTTGGTAAACAGCTTATGGCGACAATGACGACGGTGTTTATCAACACATTAACAAAAACAAGCCACGGTTCCGCCTAATAAAACCAGGATTGGTACTGAAATAAACTGCATCGCATCTGCCTTGAAATCATAAAGTCTCTGGGTTGAATCACGAAGACGTATTCTGACTCGCTCCAGTAAGTACCGTAAGACAGGATGACAGGAAAGAGGAAAAATTACACGTAACCCAATCAGATATGAGAACTAATTTTTTTATTATTATGCTTCTTTACAATCTACATCATTACAGAGGATTAAGTAAATGTGTTGTAGGTGGTTAGCTTGCAAGGGAAACATCCAGTGATGCTTTTCCTACATGTAGTCTATTTCATTGATTGGTGATGTCCTGGAGCCATGTTCTGTTCAGTCTTCTTGTCACTGGACCGTTGGTGTACAGCTCTTCTATTAATTCGTTGTCATGGTTTACAGTTTGTTTTTGTACCTTTCAACCATTCTTAGTATTTCATTTTTGACGAAGGGTACCTTTAGGTCGTTATGGAGTGTAAGGTTGCTCACATGCCATGGCGCGTCTGCAATTGCCCTTAGTGTTTTTGATTGGAATCTCTGGATTAGATTGGTTGTCGACGGCTTTGCACATCCCCAGAGGAGAAATAAATGAATCAAATGTTATGTCTGAAGATGTATGCAAAATGTAACGAATTACACTAAAATGTAATATATATATATATATATATCGTGAACTGGGGGCCTATAAATTAGAAATATGAATATTCACAGAATTATAAGACAAATTACTGAAAGTATTTAGACACATATTTTATTTTAAATAGAGTAAGAAATTATTATTGACATTATTATTAATTTATTACACTTATATAGACTGCCATATTTTGTATTTTATTCTTTTAAATATTTTTTTGTATTTCTATGTACTCTTGCTAACTTTGTAATTAGCCTCTGTACTGTTATGTTTGCACGTATATAAACACGATTTTATTATTATTATTATTATTATTATTATTATTATTATGGCTCTACAGCCCTTTCTTGGGCCTTGGCCACTTTTTTAGTTTCTTAATCCTATACACAGTCGGTAGGACTCCTTGGACGGGAGATCAGCACTACGCAAGGCCTACCTACATAGAATAAACGCGGACAGATGTCCGTTCCTAGAGTGGGATTCGAACCCACAATGCCAATGCTTCAGCAGGCAAAGACATTTCATGCCTCAGACTGTGAGGCCACTGTAATCTGCAGTCTCTGTATGTAGCAGTCTGAGGCATGAAATATATCATATATTTTGCTTTGAGGAGGCAATGGAAATGTTCCGAGCGGAGAGTTCCAGTGAGTGCCACGTTAGACTGGGTCCACAGGAACTTATTATTTATGCAAGTCATACATGAAGAGCAGAGGCATCTACGCTGATGACTTGCCCCTTCAGCGCCAGGGGTCCCTGCTTCCGTCAATTCCTCCGTCGGTTACGGATGTCACCAGCAAATTGCTTGGGTGAATAGCCTGCAGGTCATGGGCCTGACCTCGTGCGAACAAAATTTCGGTCCAATGAGTTCATTACTTTCTTCTAAGGCCAACAACTCTCGTCCATCTTTAACACTATTTATTTGCATCGTTTTATAATGAACGCCGTAGTGTTACGCTTCGGTGAATATGCGTGGTATATAGTTTCGGAGATGTTTTGTATTATATAATTCATTCCTGAAAAATATTAGTTCGTGACACACATTAACTTTCATCGCTGTTTTCAGTTTCCTTCCAAAAATGTCTACTACACAAACAACATCAAAACATCAAATCTGTCAACTACATTAAGATTTTTGGGCACTATGCTACAAGCCGGAAGGTCGCGGTTTCGAATCCAGATGAGGTCACTAACTTTCTCAATTTACCTAGTCCTTCTAACCGCATTATGGCCCTGTGGTCGACTCAGCCTCTAACAGAAATGAGTATCAGGAATCTTCCTGGGGGTAAACGGCGACAGGCGCGTAAGGCTGACAACCTTATGCCATCTGTGGGCCGATTATCTAGAGAAATTGTGGGAGCCTCGACGTCTCACAACCATATAGGCCTTCACGGCCTGCTAAAGGGATAGCTTTACATTTTTTTTTACCTTTTTACGTGTATGATGATGATGATGAACGTAACACAAGATGAAGCTATCACTTTAACAGGCCGTGAACGCCCATAGGGTTGTGAGACATCGAGGCTCCCACATTTTCTGGAAAACCTGCTCACAAATGGCGGTGAGGTTGTCAGCCTTACGCGCAGGCCTCCCTTTACTTCCCAGGAAGATTCCTGGTACTCATTTCTATTAGAGGCTGTGTCGACCCCAGGGCCATAATGCGGCTGGAAGGATTACGTAAATTGAAAAAAATCCAATGGCCTCATCGGGACTTGAACCGGCGACCTTCCGGCTTGTAGCATAGTGCCTCAACCAACTATGCTACCGCTTGCCCCGATGTTGATGATGATGAAGAAGAAGATGATTTAATGGTAGATATGAAATACACTTTGCGCAATATTGTGTTCGATATTCGGGCGATTGCTACATAAAATCCTTTTGTGTGTTTATATCTCACATCGTAAGTGTCCGGTAGCAATTTAAGAGGTCTTAATACTTTGTATGGGGAAAGTAATCAGATTTAAACATTCTTACAACAGTGTTCAATTAAATTCATATTGACACGTTACTAATATTTACGTTTTAGATCATTTCTTGGGGTTTCTTCTTAATTATCAACACAAAAGAATCGAATCTGTGTGTGTGTGGTTATGTAGAAAGAGAAACGGCTAGAAATACAAGGAGAAATAAATATGAAGAAAGCGGTATTCTGGGATTTGGCACCGTGTATATGTGGTGTTAACCGACGTTTCGGAGGAACGTATCGCCTCCATCTTCAGGGTAGAAGAAAAAATATAAGAAATCTGCAAGCGAAGAGACCGTGAGAACCGGTTTACCGGCGATACGTTCCTCCGAAACGTCGGTTAACACCACATATACACGGTACCAAATCCCAGAAGAATGCTTTCTTTATAGTCACCGCCGTGAAAGCCTCAAATCTTACGTAGAGAAATAAATATTTTACTAAAATGATCAGATGATTTGCATAATATTCTAACTTTCAACATTCATTTTACTGAGTTTTGCATTTCTGGACATATTTCCCTTTTTCCTCCCGTATTATTCTCGCTCTCTTTTTCCCCCTTTCCCCTTTTTATCAATCCCATATACACGTACATTTCGAAGGGATGTCTGAACTCCTACTCTCTATCCACACCCCAAATATGTAGCACAATAACTGCATTCATATGAAACGCGGTTCGTACCATTCCCCACTGAAGGGAGGACTCCGAGCACAATGGGCCTGTTCCCCCACTACCTCTCTCTTTCATCTATTACAAAGAATCAGAGTAGGCCCACCTTCTGTCAAATATCTCAAATTGCCAATCATATAAAGCCCATTTCCATCACTTTGCACTAGACGAAAGCTATAACAAAACTTTTTCCAGACCGTTTGGCAGAACAGAGGGCTGTGATGGGGGTAGCAATAATATGACGTCTTGGAATATTCCGCACTCTTTCAGCTGGGGCGCTTTATCGAAATACGTGTGGACGACTGACACTGACAAGCTCGTATCTCATTGTGTTAACCTCAGTTCCAGTGGCGTGAACTCATAACTGTGGCCACTGACAGGAATCATTTGAATCTGAGTTCTGCACTATATAAAGAAAATAAAACGCTTGAAGAAATTCAATTATTTCTTTCAGGTCCTGTGAAATGGGCCTGATATATAAAAACAAACAAAATTAACTCCTTGGCTTTAGTCCGCAAGCGAACTATACCGACCGAGCGACCGCCGCTTGTAGACGAAGTAAGTGCCAAATTTAGCGGATAGAGGGTGTCGCGTGGTGAGCGCAACGGATCACCCACAGCCGTTAATTTCGGTGATATAGGTAAAGTTATCCCTGTAATAGGCCGTGGAGGCCCATAGGATTGTGAGACGTTCAGCGTCCCGCATAATCTAGACAATCGACTCACAGATGGCGGTGAGGTTGTCAGCCTTACGCGCCGGCCACTCTTCCCCCGAGGAAGATTCTTGGTACTCATTTCTGTTAGAGGCTGAGTCGACCCCAGGGCCATAGTGCACTGCATTAATTGATTTATCATGTTACCACCTATAACATGACTCTTCCTGTTAGTGGTCCAAATAGTACCTTCCATATTTTTTTTATTCTGTCCTTCCATTTATGGTACTAGCGCGGTTTCAGAATTCTGCATTCGGGCATTTTATCCCAGCCATTTCTTTTTCATACTTAGTTTTTTATAATTATTATGTTACGTGATCTACAAATGGCTGTGCAGTTGACTACGATCATGCCATGCAAATTTAAGAATATTTGCATTATTGCAGATCATATAAAAGTCTGTAGATAATTGTTTATGCAATTTTCTAACACTGTTATTGAACAAACAAAAAACAAACAAATGAGTAGGCAAAAAAAAAGATGACCTTGCCTTCATTTCATTTTACAAGTTTCGCTATCAATTCTTAAGGATCATTTAATGATATGTGTGCTGAAAGAGTATGCAACTGACAGCTCTCTGTTGTTAAGATGAAATGTGTTTTCTATGGGGTTAAACAGCCTTATAATAAATCTTAGACAAATTCAGACCGTTAAAAAATTAAAGAATATGTAAGCTTCCGTCGTGGTAGATTGTGTCTGTAACTGGACACATCTGGTAACCATGAGAAAACCTATTTGCATTTCTATTTCATGATAACCAGTGAACATCAGTATACGAAGATGTTAAATATTACATCATAGGTGAAATTATTATTGCTTCGAAGCACTATGCTACAAGCCGGAAGGTCGCGGATTCGATTCCAGATGAGGTCACTGGGTTTTTCAATTGACGTAATTCTACCAACCGCACTATGGCCCCGGGGGTCGACTCAGCCTCTAATAGAAATGAGCACCAGGAATATTCCTGGGGTGGCAAAAGATGGCCGGCGCCTAAGGCTGACAATCTCACCGCCATCTGTGAGTCGATTGTCTAGAAAATGTGGGAGAGTCGACGTCTCACAACCCTATGGGACTCAATGGCGTGTTACAGGGATAGATTTACCTTATTTAACCTTTTTACAATTTTTGTATAAACTATGTTGTTGTTAATGATGTTTTGTTGTAAGTGTTGTTGTTGTTGTTGTTGTTGTTGTTGTTGTATAAGACAACTGCGGTGCGGCATTATATGTGACACAGAAACAAAAACCAACCGATTTGAAAGACTGAAATATCCACGCCTTGTTCTGGGAAGATGGATAAAACCAGAGCACTGATATATACGTAGTAATGGGAGTACATTATAGCTACAATTTGTATAATTATACTCGTGCTTATGATTCTGTTGTTCTCTCTTGAAGCATGGCATAATTTCCACTCATGGCACGTCAGTCCCCTTTTGTGCTTATAAATGACGATAAACTGAATATATAGCAATATACGTCTCATTTGAATGCTTCAGTTTATTTGGGTACCATAAATTGTAAGAAATTCCTGACATCCGAAAATTAAAAGTGGGGGTTTCTTAGGTATTTAACGACTTTCTACCGTCTCTTTGAGGTATTTGTCGCCGAATTAAACGGAGGAACGGCTGGGTACGAAATAATTTTGGAGAATGCAGAAAGAGCTGTCAGTGACTACTTAAAAATGCTTCAAGACTGAAGACAACCACCAGAAACCAAACTCTGGATTACTGATTTTTCCTGGTTAGAAGTTTGGTGAGGTGTCAGTGAAGTCTGTTGAAATATTTACTGCTCATTCTCTGGGGCACACAGTGGCGTACTTGGTTGAGACACTATGCTATAAGCCGGAAGGTCGTGGTTTCGATTCCCAAAATGTTTCAATTGATCTAATCCTTCAAGTCGCATTATGGCCCTGGGATCGACTCAGCATCTAACAGAAATAAGTTACAAGGAATCTGGAGGCAAAGAACGGCTGGCGAGTTAGGCTGACAACCTCACCGCCATCTATGAGCCGATTGTCTAGAGAATGTGGGAGCCTGCAGCCACCTGCTCAAGCTGGTTTCTCGCTCGCGGATATTTTATACCCTGAAGATGGAGGGCGATATATTCCTCTAAAACACAGCGACACATCCCGGAAGACAGCATTCTTCAAAAGGGGGTTTATTTGCTGAGTTAGAAATCACGTTCTTCTGACCCGTTTAGTTTAACCATATAGAACACTACATGACGTCATTATACCGAAAAAGAAATGAAACGCCACTGCAAAGAAGATAACTATTTATTTTTTATTTCGTTTCTCTCTTTCTCTACCTTTCCTCTCATTCCTTCTAACCTCTCCATGGAATAAAGTTTGAACATTGCATTTTCAGACCCCCAGTCAACTTTGGAAGATGGATTTTTGTCCTGAGCTGAAAGTACTTCCCAAGGGACGAGACGTCACTTGAACTGAGGAAGGAGACAGTCACAGGCGAGCCTACAAAGCTAAATCTGGGCTGTTATGGCAGATTCAGAGGAAACAGTTCGGATGCCAAGTGGCTTCAGACTTTCCATCGCATCTTCCGTAACGCGTAAGGATGAGCAACTTGGGTTTGCAACGGCTCGAAAAATGTTTAAACGCTGTGTTATGTTGTGCGTGTGTATATGAGGAAGAAGGAGTGGTTACTGGGTTTTGTAAAGGGAGGGTTTGTGAAGGCAAAGGCGGAAGGTTTTCAAGAGAGAAACGAAAGCTTGCAAGTACAAAGCAAACGTTTGAAAGCCCTGAGCTAAGTTTATATCATTATTCGAAAAATCCTTTTCCGCCATCTACGCTTGCTTGCTTCCTTCTTAAACTGCGTTCTTTCGCACCACGAACTCCACACAGGGAGGAGTTAGTACTGGAACCAAGGACTCTGAATCGATTAAAGTATGTGTAAACAAATAAATTTACCACGCCGTAACGAAACATATATGATATTTGGTATTCTCTGAGTCTAATTTTATTCAGTTACAGCAAAAATGAATTAGGCACGTACAAAGGCTCAACTTGTAGATGGTCATAAATGTTTACAGTGTGAAAACCCCCTCACATTGTTTTTAGGCTAGATACATTATACACGCCGGAAAACTAAATCAAGATTTTACGTACTAGAAACCGTTCATCGTGAGAAGGATAGGCCTGTTTGATACACCATTTACACGTATTTGTCCACTGTGTGATACCAAATTTCATTTATAATACACCGGCAAATCATTTTCAGTGGCCAATGTCCAAACATAGCTGCGATGTATTAAATCAACCATTGTCATGAAAATGTAGATAAAGGGTAAAAAGATAAACATATCCCTGTAACAGGTCGCGGAGGCCCATAACATTGCGAGACGTCGAGGCCCCCAAAATTTCTAGACAACTGGCTCATAGATGGCGGTGAGGTTGTCAGACTTACTCACCGGTCACCCTTTAGCCCCCAGGAAGATTCCTTGTACTCATTTCTGTTAGAGGCTGAGTCGACCCCAGGGCCATAGTGCGGCTTGAAATATTAGGTCAATTGAAAAATCCAGTGGTATCATCGGGAATCGAACCCGTGACTTTTCGGCTTGTAACATAGTGCTTCAAGGCAATAATAATTTCACCTATGACGCAAGCTAGACAATGTCTTAAACTCAGCAACATTAAGTTTTCTTATTTTAGGAACGTCGCTAAAATAGAGGATTGAGTTGCGGATGATATTAAAAGAGGGGTAAGGCAATGTGAACCAACAATGACAGAAGATAAATACACGTAAGTACATTATATAGCTCACCTCGTACTTCGCATTAATAATTTGATGTTACGTATAATGTTTACCCTCCTTCAACACAACATTAGAGGTAATAAAAATCTTCTACATTCAAGTTGTGAGGTAAATGTCTGAGTTGTTCTTATACTTAATTAAGAACCAGGCCCTGAACATGTTTGGCGAAGTGGGGGTTTAGATTTAGGTATTATTAACATCGGCATTAAATGGAGATAAGTCGTCAGTTTCACGCAACGGCCGTTTTACCCCCATTAAAACAGTCCCCGGTATATTGGATTGTACGTTTGGCGGACCTCAGAGCCAGTCTGGACGTGGTGTAGTAGAGAGAAATCTCTTGCCTTGACCGAAATCGAACCCCGATTTATTGGCCGTCCATCTAAATCCAAGTTCTAGTACAATATAATGGGGGAAAATAAAGTAAAGCTATCCCTGTACCAGGCCGTGAAGGCCCATAGGGTTGTGAGACGTTGAGGGTCCACATTATCTGGACAGTCGGCTCACAGATGGCTGTATGGTTGTCGGCCGGCCGCACTTTACCCCCAAGAATATTCCTGGTACTCATTTCTGTTAGAGGCTGAGTTAGGGCCATAGTGAGGCTGGAAGGATTAGGTCAAATGAAAAAAATCCAATGACCTCATCGGGACTTGAACCCGCGATATTCCGGCTTGTAGCATAGCCCCTCAAAAATATAATGGCAACCTTTAAAAAACGTAGCAGGTTATTTAATAACATCATCGTCTTGCTGCCCGTTTCATGTTGGTTTCTGCTTGGCTTACCCTTTGGCCCTAAAAATGGAAGCGACATGTTTCTCAGAAACGTCCGTTGACTTTAACCAAACAACATTATATTATGACTGTTATTTTGGTTAAAAAGATTTGTTATGAAAAGTCATCCAGTTTTAGGAAATAGCCTGAAAGTAGCCTTGAGAGCAAGAGGTTTAAGATACAGCAAATAGTCGAGAAGTTCTGTAAAATTTGTTCCATGTAAACAAAATAAGCATTAGTATTATAAATCGAATTACGAAGACTCATGATGACGTCAGAACTGCAGGAGGACCGACATTCAGTTAGGGGAAAAATGGCGTGTACGAGGTTATAAGTTTTAGACGCAAGGTTCACACAAAATATCTCACACATACATAAAATAATTTTTTTATCCTTTTTAAAGGCTCCGTCTATTCACAGTTGAATCACAATTTTATTACATCTAATTTCGAAAATAAAAATAAATAAAAATCCGATTTTAACAAAATAAATGACAACTGGCTACAAAGAGGCTACTGTTGGCAGATCCACTTGCTAACCCTCTTAATACTAACTGCAACAAGAAGTTGCAGCGCTCTGTCGGCGCACTGCTACCACAATCTCACACATCATTATGATTTTATTGTACAGAGAGATATACCATCTAGCGCCGTTCCTTCGGAAGGGGGTCGAAGGGGTCTCACATATGTGGTGTAGTACTCCAGTTCGTGCTTATGAAACACGTTTATCTTCCGTCCTGTAAAGCTTTTTATTTAAGGTTATGAACGTTTCAAGCGAGGATGGAATATATTATAAAAGACGAAATAAAAACAAATGCAAGCTCGACAGGGTAATATATACCTCCTCCTAAATAAGATCTCTGATTTTTATCATTCGTCATGGGGCAAGAGCAAAGAATACATGGAGGGCGTTGACATGGCACTTTTCGTGTGGCACGAATAGTGGGGGGAAAGAACATGGGTGGTGGTGGGGGTAAGGGACACGATAAATGTACCAAACAAATTGTTTTAATGCGAGCGGATATCTCATTTCAATAACATCAGTCTCAGAAACCCACAGCGAGTAAACTTTTGCTCGTACTGCGCAGTCACGATAGCGGGAGAGGTTGTTAATTCTATAACTACAAAGTCTGACGTAATGATTTGAGCTCTGTCATCACAGCAGTCGTGAATTCTCTGACTTCTTACTGAGATCTCATCTAAGGCTAATCTCCGGTCTTAAATCGAGTCCGCTTAGTTGAGAGGCAAAGACAAGAATGTCAGAGGTGAGCCGTATCTTAAAGTACGATATCCATACGCGGTAGCGTAGTTTGTTGAGGCACTGTACTACAAATCGGAAGGTCGCGGGTTCGAGTCTCTGTGAGGCTTTTTTTTTTCACTTGACCTAATCCTTCCAGCCGCACAATCGCCCTTGGGTCGATTCAGCCTCTAACAGAAATGAGTACCATGAATCTTCCTGCGGTGTAAAGGGCGGCCGGCGCGTAAGGCTGACAACCTTGCCGCCATCTGTGAGCCGATTGTCTAGAGAAAATGTGGGAGCCTCGACGTCTCAAAACCCTATGGGTCTTCACGGCCTGTTACAGTTATAGCCTTACTTTTTTTTTTGCCTTTTATTCATAACAGTTATGGATGAAGATTGTCTTTATCAGATAAATATGTTCCAGTAGTCCGCAAGCTCTTTTACGAGGAATCGTTATTAATGTTCACATAAGCACTCACATATATTAATTAAGTAACTTTCAGAAAGTCAGTGATATTTCAACGGGCAAATTATTACGGGTCTCAACATATCGGATCACATTTACTTCTTTCTCTGTGATATTATAACCCGTTAGGGACTTACATAAGTCTTATGTTAAGACATTATCCACTTTTTTAGATATTGTCACGTGATTGAGTGACTACACTAAGTTTTTCTTTTATTTAGAGAAATTTTATAAATTTGTTTTTTCCAGCAAGGGTGGACACTACAATGTTGACATAAGCATATCTTCCACTGCCGTTTATTACTGTCATCTTATACTCCTGCTAGTAACTAATATCGACTCTGACCGCTAACATACATAACGACAGTATAGTGATTTGTTAAGGGGCCCATACACGTACGAGTCTGGCTCGGCGAGCTTGACTCGGGAGCTGGGCTCGGATTAATTTCAAGACACACGCATGAGCTGACTCCCAACTTTGCGACCCACACACGGACGAGTTTGGCTCATTGGAACCCGAGCCGAGTTGGACTCGCGAGCCAGACTCGTACGTGTATGGGCTCCTTTAGGCTTGTATACAAATGGATGGTACCATAAGAGGGCTTGGTGCTCTCTCTGAAATCAAGGAGGCGTAGCGGACCCCACCTACCGTAGCAAAAGCTCGGTTCCTTCAATATGTTCATTAATATTATTCAACCATCTTTAATGCGATTAATGTCTGACTGAAAATAATGATTTTGTTAATGGAATGCAAGCAAATGGAAAGCTGCGCACGGTTCTCCTTAAAAATGTGTTGCAGTTTTATAGACTCGGCAGGGCAGGTTCTGATTCTGAATTATAACAAAGAAGCTGCATAAGATATACAAACGGAAAGGTCATGCAGAACATTGATCAAACGTTAATACAGTTGTAGAATTATGGAGCAGCGCTAACTACCGGGTGGCCATGGAACTAATTTCTACCACTTGCAAAAAAAAAGATTCTTGAATATATTAATTTATCACTCAAGGCTTAATGTGAACTGTTTATTTATATATCTTCACAAAGACCCACTGTACAGGCTCAAGAAAACTAGAAGAGGAAACTGTCGCGACAAGTTTTAAATTATAAGATGAAATAAAAACAATACATATCACAGAGATTAAATTCTTCTTTACGATTACAATCTTCTGGGGCGTGATAAGGTGTAGCATGTTTAATGTTTCGGCGAAAGTCCTGCTTTCATCTTCAGTGTAGAAGAAACCACTTCTTGCACTCTTAAGAAGCCGGCAAAAAGTTTCTCCGAAACACTGGAATCTAACAAACTACATGGCGTCACATCCAAAAATACCTTAATCTTAAATATTTACCACCGTTGAAAACCGCTATCACAAACATCATTATTTTCTTAACATCTAAGTTTATTTAAAGACATTTCCTCACTGCATAGGTAATATAATATCAAAATGGATCTCTCTTCTTACATACAATAGAACATAGCGGCCCAAAATTGATTCCGACATGGGTATCAAAGGGCCCTGCAAACATTTCACACAATCGGTAGCCGGGGGTAGAACTGAAAGGGACATGGATATGACCAATCACATCCGAGTAGGGATTTGCCTCCATGTCCCACATACGCTTTTAAGGCATTGTACTTGGACACAGTTTCCGGTATCATACAAGTAGGTTAAAAGTTCGAGACATCCTATGCATGACATGGAACTGAGTGATCAAATTCACGCTCCGGTCGTCTTTAAGCCCGAAAAACGTGAATTTTTGGAAAGCAGTAACCGCACACTTTCCTTTCACTGCGTACTCAGTACCTGATACTACACGGATAGCACAGAGTACAACAGTTCCTTGATTGTTGTGTGTATTCGTTACCACGGAAACGTGTTTACAGGGCCGTTGCCTGGCAACGGTGGGGGAAATACAGACACGGAGGCAACAAGGTGATCTCATAAGACTTCATTTTAGCCTTCTTTCCTACAGTAGGCTTATGCGATCTTCATTGTGTCTGTGTCTCTCGGTGTCTGTATATTCCCTCCCCAATTAACTTCTGAATGCCTGAATCAGTCTTTATGAAATTTGGTATGTATATCATGGCAACTGAGTCCATCTCAGCGGCATACTTCATAAATCCCTCCCATCAGTCTATGTGTCTGCATGTGTATCCCTCTACCGTCGCAAGGAAACGGCTTGGTTAAATGTATCCTTCCTTTGAGTGCTAGGCAACGGCACAGTAAAAAAGTTCCCGCGGCAACGAATACACGCAACAACAGAAGCATTGTTGGAAGCGTCATTTTCTATGCTGTGCGTGTCTTATCAAAAGAGAGTCTGTGGGTCTGCCTGTGTACCCCTTACTGTTGCTAGGTAACAAGTCGGTAAAGACGTTCCCTCGGCAAAGCAGAATTGTTGGAGACGTCGTTTTCTATGTAGTCTGTGTCGTATGAAAAGAAATTAGGAGATTACTTCTCCCCAGAATTTCTTGTACTTTTTTCAAAATAAGAAAAATAGGTTGAAAAGGAACCTCCGAAAAGCAATGGCTACTAAACAAAGCGAACACAAAATTATTCTGTACATGATGGATTTTCTTATCACGAATCAAATTCCGGTATACTTCATGTGTAACTCTGAATTTGTCTCAATTATGGTGTCGGTCTATAACGCGATTTGGGGGGGGGGGGGCACGTTTGATGTTAGGGAAATCTTCATACCTGAAGTGCTTTCCTTTTAAGGTAAATGTGCAAGGCTAAACGCAGATAGAATCAGAGTGTAACCAGTTGAAAGGTTACCCACGAAACGTGATCTGCGATCTCTATCTATGTCAGAATTGTATTCAAGGAAGATGACAATATAATTAAGCGAGACACACATAACTAGGCTCGGCTACTGCCTTCTTTCACATCGCATTACGCTTTACAGTTACAGGATTGCATATCTATTTCATGTGCCCGAGCACACGTGCTCCCAAGTGGTGAATTACGGAACTAAGAAAGCTGTTGGCTACGATCCGGAAGAGATTTAATGGTCTCTGGTCGACAGAAATGTCAGCGCTGTCCGCCTCGAAGCAGTATTAGTCGACAGTCATACGTTGGATCGTTGCCAGATGTATGTTTTATTTCTGAGTATAGTTTTCTAGATGCATTTACACGCTTCGACGTTTGGCGTCGAAATGAAATTCGGAGAAGAGATATATATTCTATGACCCAAGTTGAGGGTTGCTACGTTACGAGAAGGCGGAGGCAAGGATCATTAAATCGCGGTTTCACTGTAGATCATAAACACGTCATGAATTAACGTATGTGAGAGGTACAGAGCACTTCACGCATTTCCATGTAGGATATGTATTCAAGAAACTTACAGAAATATATCTGAAGAATGCCGTCTTCTGGGATGTGGTGCTGTGTAGATGTGCTAGCCTCCTGCACACGTTTGTTCCTCGCTCGCGATATTTCTACCCTGAAGATGGAAGCGATAAGTTCATTCGAAACGTCGGTTCTCACAAGATCTACACAGCTCCACATCCCAGAACACGGCATTCTTCATAGTCACCACCGTGGAGACCTCAAATCCAACACAGAAATATATTTGTTTAAATTCTAAAAACACGCTCTTCTTTGTGAATATAAATACATCTTCGGTCATTCTGAGTACAGATGCTGATGTGTTCAGTTTCGTTCATTTTGAATACACTGTCAGTATCTATACGAAATAGATGTTTGGAAGACTGATGAATGGAGAAAATTTGAAAAGGAAGCGAAAGTGAGCTAATCGAATATTAATCCGGTGTTGGCCTGAAGGAGCTAAGGAAAATCACGGAAAAATGGGGATATGCGGCGTCCCGGACGAAATTCGAACCGAACACCTCCCAAACAGAAGTCTAATGCGTTCACGCTATACGAACATAATGAGTATATTCAAATAAAGCCATATTTTTATTTTCCTTGGCACTACAGCCCCAGTGGGCCTAGGCCTACCTCCATGAGCTTCTCCGTTCACTTCGGTTTTTATAGATCTGACACATTCGGTAGGACTCCTTGGGCGGGTGATCAGCTCGTCGCAAGGCCTCTACCTGTACACAAACACAGAAAAATGCACACACACAAACTAAACATCCATGCCTTGAGTGGGATTCGAACCCACGATCCTGGTTTCCATGCGAGTGAAGACAGTATATGCCAATAAAGGCATATATTTGCAGTAAATTTCAATTTATTTTAGAATAGCTGATTAGAACAACGAAGGCTGCAGCCAGTGCAACGCGGACCTGTGTTGCTTGTATTTAGACACGACTTAGGAGAGCCAACTAATTATTTTGCGATTCTACCGAATGACCATATATCGCTTTGGTACGGATCGTTACCAGTTCCCTTCCCCCTCACCTACAGCACACGTGGTTACGTGCTCCCAAGCCGTAAATTACTTCCAGAGGCTGCAGTGTCGAAGTAGGGATCACCATTAATGAATAATGAAATAACACGTAACCAGAATTTTACAGCGACACTCTTCGCTATAAATAAAATGCCAAACGGGTGTATTCACCAGCAGACAAAAAGCTACCAACTCGACAGAATTAACTACGGAACACAACACACCACACACCACCAAGTACTCCCTTTTCTTATCTTAATAAATTCAGGTGCATTTTTACGACCGGAGGCAAGAAGAAAAGAAAAGGTAATTTAAAAGTGAACAGCGTAATTGCTACGGTAGAAGAGTAGATAATTACACAGTTTAAATCATAGGAAAAGAGTTCTGGAGAGCCCATTGTGGGACCTCATCACATACGGTCGGTGTTCTATACAAGCATTCTCACGCCTAGTTTTATGTTCTCCAGCTGATAAAATGTGATTTGCTTTTGTTTTGTTCTGCTACACTGAACGGAAATCATATGACCATCGGCCTATAGAGTAGACGCGTGGGTCAGCTTCAGTGCCTGTATTGCAAGTGAAGCTAATGTTTATCTCTTTCTATACGGCTCTGTAGGCCGTCTGGACCTTGGCCGATTTTCCAGTTTCTTAATTTATACACAGATGAACCAAGATGGAGGAGTCGGTATAGCGACTCGCTACGGGCTGGACGACTAAGGGGTCGGAGTTTGAGTCCCGGTAGTGTCAAGAATTTTCTCTTTAACATTTCCTCGAGACCGGTTGTTGGGTCGCCCCAGGTTCCTATCCAATGGGTACCGGGGGTAAAGCGACCGAGGCGTGAAAGTGAATAATCACCTCCAACTAATGCCGAGGTCAAGAAAATATGGATCTACACATCCACTCCCCCATACGTCTCCATGGCGTAGTGCTTAATTAGTTAAGCACAAGGAAAACTTTTACCTTTTTTAATCCTTGAACGGGGATCAGCCCGTCGCAAGGCCGCTACCTACACACAGAATAAATGCACACACATATCCATGCCTCGAGTGGGATTGGAACCCACGATCCCAGTGTTCGAGCGGACGAAAAAGGTTAATATTTACCTAATTTTGGAATTCTCCCATCTATGACTAGCAGAAACAGAATATGTTAATAGTTATGGTCTCTCATCAGTCAAACTATCTTCCTGAATAACGTCCGTGGTGATGCTAGAGAAAGACATCAAAACTTGTATAGCCTTACACACGTGAACTCTGGCTATCAGTAGTCATAAAGATCACTGCACATACTCGTACACGGCAACTTAGTTTCATTACAGTCACAATATGTACCGCTGCACTTTAATTACTGTTGTACAAGACGTCATGAAACTCAATTTAATCCTTGGGGAAATGTAATTCGTGTGTATACAGCCATGATGTGCCATATCACACAGACAGGAGCAGTCTGTCTGATTCGCCGCATTGCAGTTGCAAGATCAGTTCTAAATCCTGAAGTCACTTCTCAACTTGATACCGGCGAATTTGTTACTCTTTACAGTAAAATCTGTTTAAAACGGAAGACAGTAGGGGCACGCGGTAACGTAGCTGGTTGAGGCACTATGCTACAAGCCGGAAGGGCGAGGGTTCGATTCCCGATGAAGTTATTGGAATTTTTCAGTTGACCTAATCGTTCCAGCCGCACTATGGCTTTGGGGTCGACTCAGCTTCTAACAGAAATGAGTACCAGAAAACTTCCTGGAGGGTAAAGAGCGATCGGCGCGTAAGGCTGACAACCTCACCGCCATCTGTGTGCCGATTGTCTAGAGAACGTGGGAACCTCGACGTCTCACATCCCTATGGGCCTTCATAGTCTGTTACAAGGAGAGGTTTACCTTTTTATTTTACTGAAGAGAGTTCCCTTGATCAGTTATCTCGTCTCGTGAATAAAGAACGGAAGTGTAAAATATGTTCTAATAAACGGAAAATACTCAAGCAGAAATGAGAGTGAAAGAGGCAGTTCGGCGGAAAATGGTAGTTCGGTACCTCAATACGCACTTTTGTTCATGTAATTTCCTTTCTTACCGAGTTACTTGAAACTGCCTCTGGAGGAACATTCTAGTCATAAATGGGAAAGAAATAAATCTTGCTGCCAACGAAATATATGGGGCATACTACAGCGAACTACTGAAAGAAAAAAATATTAAAGAAGAAAAAAGGAAATAAAGCCTAAGTGTTAAACGGAAACTTCGATTCCGTTACTATCAGGCGAATTGAATGAATACTTGCGTAAACAGTACACGTGTACATTGAGTTTTATTAAAATTACTAGAAACATTCATTTTACTAATTTTTAAACATTTTTTGAGCCATATATGAACGGGTGGGGGAGAGATATTGTGAATTATATTTTCCAAATATTCAGAACTTGGTGTAGGACCGAATACTGAGCTACCGTTCCTTGAAAAGCAGACAATTACTTAGCTGTGTCTACTGAATGTAATGACATATCGTAGTGTTGGCAAACCTCGGTCAAGATCATGTTCATCCCACCCCACTGGCCAAAATTCAGTTTAATATTATCCTCTCAGCTACACACGTAGTGTCATTTATCTCGAGGCTTTCGGATCTATACTTGTCACTTCATCCATGTATGCCACATGTCTCGTCCACACAATTCAACTCCAACTAATCGCCCCCAACAATATACGATGAACCATACGAATTATGTAGTACTTCACTACTCAATTATTCCCCGTTTATTTTCTCCTTCATGTAAACGTAAAGTTGTCCCTATGTTAAATTAATTAAGCACTACGCTATGAGGAGGTATAGGGGAGTGGAGGTGCAGCTTCATCATTCTTGACTTCGGCACTAAATGGAGATGGTCAGCTTCACGTCCCGGCCGCAGGCACCCACTGGATAGGAAGCTACGTAAGCCCCAGAGCTGGTCGAGACACCGTGAAGATGAAAAAATATCCTGTTCCTATCGGGAATCGCACACCGTCCGTCCAGCCGGTAGTCCGTCCCTATACCGACTGTTCTATCTCCTTCTTAGGTTAGAATATGCTCGTATACATTTCATTCTCAAGGAAGGATGGATTGGATTGATCTGGCTCAGGATAGAGACCAGTGGAGGGCTCTTGTGAAAACGGTAATGAACATTCGGGTTCCATAAAATGCTGGGAAATTCTTGAGTAGCTGCAGAAATGGCGGCTCCTCAAGAAGGGCTCAGCTCCATGGGTAAGTAAGTAAGTAGGTAAGTAAGTAAGTAAGTAAACACGTACTCTGCATCCTATCAAGTCAAAAACCAAATCTGTTAATGTAGACGCCATGGGAGCAATGAAAACTTGACAGAGGCCGCAGCACTCCTCACAGTAACTTGTAACAATTGTGTACACAGTTCTCGTCGTTCATAAATTCTATAGCCGGAAGTGGGATCCGTTACTTGATGACAGCATCTGCCTGCATGCAGACTCAGCCGCCTTCGCATGCGTGTGCGCTCGTAGATCTTGATGCGTGCATGCGTACGTTGAGGTACCTCTCACGTGGGACCGGGAGAACAGGACTCAGGACACCAACTGACGCCAGTTATAAACTGTGTCTGCTCGCTTATGTTTCGGAAACAATAACACCATATCAGAAAATACATCTCCGTCGAGAGAGTTTCAGCTCTTTCTTCGTAATAACGAAGTCCCGAGTTTCGAATCTCGGCTAGTACAGAGGAAATCCTGACTGTCGTCTCTCACTGAATTTCCTCGGTCTCTGAAGGCAAAAGCATTACATAAAAGATCAAAATACGCCACGCCTGTTTCCTTCCAAATCCTTTCCAATTCATCAGTCTCTACCATCGATATAATTGTTTCCCGAGTACACGCCCTATTTGAATGTTCTATGGTATTACTTACAACAATCCTCGAAAATGACATGCTACCGAAGGAGATGAACATGAAAAGGAGTCATTACATAACCCAAGGTTCATGATTACAGTCTTCTGAGAAGTGACGCCATAAAGATTGGCACCAACAAAAAAAATCTTACCCTTCTGCCCTGAGTATGAACGCAACAGTTTCCTACGAAAAGTTAGTACGTTTATACCAAGCTACGGGGCATCACACGGACCGTAGTCTCAAAATTCACCAGCGTGGCCTAGCGGTCAGAGTTCCTGGCTACAGACCCAGAGGTTCCGGGTTCTATTCCCGGCGCTACCACATTTTCTGAGTAGTGGGTCTGGAACGGGGTCCAATCAGCCTCGTGAGAAAAACTGAGGAGCTACTTGAGAGGAAAAGTAGCGGCTCCGGTGTAGAAAATCGAAATTAACGGCCGTACGGATTCGTTGCGCTGACCACGCAACACCCTCTATCCGCTAAAGGTGGCACTAACTTCGTCGACAAGCGGCGGTCACTCGGTCGGTATAGTTCGCTTGCAGACTAAAGCAACGGAGTTCGTATTTGTTTGAGAACATCAAATTTTATAACCCTAGAATCACTCATAAACTTGGAGTCTTCAAATAAATCACTGTGCACAAGACGCACGATTTATTTGTAGGGAGGTTTTATAAATTTGCACTGCCCGAAATTTGAACCAGTGTCTCCTGTATAAGTGAACAGTATAGAATTAGTATTGGCTTGGACGACCTGGTTTCTATTTCCGGAAGGGACATGATTTTTCTTTTTGCCACTACGTTGAGACAGGCTTCTTGGCACTTGAAGCTCTTCTTCCAAGAGCAATACAGCCGAGCCGTGAAGATCACTGCCCACCTGAGTCCAGTGACGAGACCCGCAATGCGTGGAGCTTCGCTTCCATATCTCCTAACCTTCTGCATGGCGAGCTGTAGAGGCAAAAAGGGAACATTGCCCCAAAGATACATGTCAGATGCTTCTTCAGTATCATATGACTTTCGAGGATTGCTACTTTATAAACATGAGACAATTAAAGAGGATATGTTTGGATGTTTGGGAAGAAATATACTTATGTCCAAGTACGTATTCAATGCATTCTCACATAAATAAATGAATTACTATTCTTTAAGTAACCATTTCTCTGTCATGTAATTGTATCGATGAACACTGTACCGTGATGTAGGCACTAATTTTCCGAAAATACTCCGCATTTTACGAAGCACCGTCTGCATTCTACATCAGCGTGCATGATTACACCTGTTTCTGACTAGAATTTGTATAATACTTCAGTTTTCTTTCTTCCTTGATCTCACAGATTGAATATTTTTCATTTCTATAGTTTTCGTAGGGGGGGGGGGCACGCGGTAGCGTAGTTGGTTGAGGCACTATGCTACAAGCCGGAAGGTCGCGGGTTCAAGTCCCGATTAGGTCATTGGATTTTTTTCATTTTACCTATTTCTTCCAGCTGCAATATGGCCCTGGGGTCGAGTACCAGGAATTAATTAAATAATTTTCCTGAGGACTAAAGCGCGGCCGGCGCATAAGTCTGACAACCTTACCGCCATCTGTGAGCCGATTGTCTACATAGTGTGGGACCCTCATCGTTTCACAACCCTATGGGCCTTCTCTGCCTGTTACACGGGTAGCTTTACTCTTTATAGTTTTCGTAGATGAAACTGAGTAGAGAATGGAAGTAGTTCTAGATGCTTTTGTAACTCTCTGAACAATCCTAACCGCAAAAACAGGAAACTTAACAAAACGAATTTCCAACACAGATAGTTTAAATCGGGTATTAGCCAATTCTTATGAAGATTTTTTTGCGGTTCTTTCACCAACAGAATCCCTACTGCGGTTACTACAATTACTTTAAGAAATATTTGAATTAACATGAAAAACTTAGCTCTACAAAAAAAAAAATCCATACATTTCAGTACCCAAAAATAAAATTTTACATGGATACAATAGCACTTATCTTAAGAAGTAGACCGAGTTGTAATTGTGTGACATTACAATGGATACCTGCCAAATGGCTTTCCATAATCGACCCAAGACCTTCCGCCCCTGAACGAAGTACGTCTTAAGTACGTCTCCAACCCCAAACTTTCCAGCCCATAATAACACCCTTTCAAATTATAAGGTAGGGTCGACGGCTTTCAAACGTACATTAGGTCAAAACCATGTGGCATAACAATTACATTTCATACAAAAAAAAAAGGGCAATAAGACCATTTGAAGTAAAAGTAGGACCAGGGAAATGTTTCTAGCCCTTCTACGCTTTAGAATATACGGCGCCGCCTCTCGGGAGAAGTGCACAATATTCATACGAGTAACTGAGTATAAGCAAATATCGTCAGTTGAACTGAAGTCACGTCGGTGGATATTCTCTTGCATGCAACGCCATGTACCGTAGTTTGGCAGATCGTCGACGTTTTGGATCATTTCCACCTTCAGGGTGGAAATGTATGCTAGGCAGTCAACAAGAAGTACGCATGTAAGATCTGAGCTTCTCACAGCGGTGGCTATCAAGTCCTGTCTTCTGGAATATAACGCCGTATCGCTCACTCATGTAGCTGAGCCCTTCTTGCGAAGCTGCCATTTGTGTAGCTACTCAAGAACTTCCCACCATTTTATGGAACCTGAAGGTTCATTACCGTGTTCACAAGAGCCGTCCAGGGGTCCCTGTCCTAAGCCAGATCAATCCAATCCATACTATCCCATCATATCAGTCTGAGATCCATTTTAATATTGTTCACCCACCTACACCTTGGTTTTCCCAGTGGTCTCTTTCCTTCTGGCTTTCCCACCAATATCCTGTATGCATTTCTCCTCTCCCCCATTCGTGCTACATTCCCTGCCCATCTCCTCCTACTTGACTTGATCATTCTAATTATACTTATCCGTCCAGGTCTGAGGCTTTTTGAACATTTTCGTAACAAGCTTATTTTTTACAGTGAGGAGTTTTAGCCCCATGCCCAACCTCGAAGCTGGAGGACCACCCCTTGTCGGCTGTCCGCGACCACTTATTCAATATATTCGCGGCTTCCCTCCATAACACCTTATAGCCCATTGAAAGACAACCGTCGTTTCGGAGGTGCATGCTGCATCCATCTTCAGAGTCGAAGAATAAGTCTAGCAAAAAGAAACAGTCTGAAAGGAGGTGGCAGGTGGAGAAGCAAACAGAGTCGTTTTATGTGTAAGTTCGGTCTTGTGAAGGGCTGATCCCCTATCCAAGGAGTCCTATCTATCGTGTATAGGATTAAGGAACTGAAAAAGTGGCCAAGGCCCACAAGGGCCGTAGAGCCATAGAGAGATAGATGAAGATTTCTTTTTTATTTCTTTCAGACCCTTCAATATAATGTGTGTACAGCCAGTCACTGAAATCAGGCCCTATTTCATCTATAACACAACACTGAAAACATTTGTTACAATCTGAAAACTTCAGCACTCATCCACACAACCTTCAAACTTTATAAAATTAGCCTTGTGATTAAGGACAGCCCATGAATAAGTACAGTTGGCATTAAAGAAAGACTGAAAGCGTTCTAGACGTCGGCACTAGATTCTAATAGGTCGCTAGAATCATGTCCCCCCCCCTGCTTGCTTCTGGGAAATTAGGTCACTGTTCCCACTGGGTGTGTCCGAGATTTCTTCTGGCCTTGATGGTGAAGACAACAAGCTCAAGGCCCGTGCCGTAATTCAACCCCAGTCCACACAGCAAGTCAGTTTACAGACTAAGCTATAACATATCAATACTCGAGGTATTTCTTACTATTTACGAATCGTTACTGTTCGCTGTGCACCATTTCTTCATCTTGCGTGCATGCACCAACGAGCATAGTGAACGAACTCCTGGGGCCTTGTAAGCATTAAGCATGGTCATGGGGTACAAATTTGAGACGCGAGGCTGAAAATTGAATCGAAAATCAATCTCATCTCCAGAGAGGAAGGGGATGATGACGACGGAAGAGCCGTCGTTACCCCATCCCCAATTGAGTTGGCTGCAGCCAATGAGAGCGCGAGACGTAACTCGGTAAACTCAACCACTCTTCCGTTACGCAAAGACGCATACCGTCAGGCGCGGTCAGACGCACTAATTCGAGTTGCTGCGACGAAACCTGGCGTTATAGAGAGCACTGAAACTGACAGCATCGCTCGAATATGGCCACACCATTCAGGACACACAGGTCCTCGTATTACTCGCTTCGAGTTTCTTCAATCCTTCCAGCCGCACTATGGCCCTGGAGTCCACTCAGCCTCTAACAGAAATGAGTACCAGTAATCTTCCTGGGAGATAAAGGATGTCGGCGCGTAAGGCTGATAACCTCACCGTCATCTGTTAGCCGACTATCTCAAAAATGTGGGAGCCTTGACGTCTCACGAGCCTGTGAACCTATACAGCCTGTTACAGGGATAGCTTTACCTTTTTAATCCCTAAACATCCCTGGAACGATAAAATATGAGAAGGAAGGCTTCTTTGTTACATTTGTGAATGTTTATGATGAAGACGCACCATGATTGGCTGCGATACCCGGGACATTATCCATCATCTATATTTATGCTAAAATCGCAAGGCTTCGAAAATTTTTCTGCTTCCTTCTTCAGGTAAAAGCGGGATAAACTGATCGGTCCTTTGATAATACGTAGTCTCGTTGAACGATCCGCGAACACAAAACAATGGAAGCAAATTTCCATGCAACGTAAACCTCGGCCTTAGGTGGTGGTAACAAGTAAAATTATCTACAGGCTTCGCTAATTAAGCATCACGCCATCAAAACGTATAAGGGAGTGTAGGTACAGCTCCATTATTCTTAATCGTGTCATTAAATGGAATTGAGTGGTCAGTTTCACGCCACCTGTGGGAAAAGAGCACCTGGTATCCATTGTATACAAGGCTGAGTGGGCCTCAGAGCCTGTCTGGACGCTAAGAGGAAGAGAAAATTTCCCCTGCCTGAAATAGAACTTCGATTCCTCGGTCATCCAGCCTGTAGCTTCGTCGTTATATAGACTGAGCTCTCCCTGCCCCACTAGATGGAGGTGAGAGGTCAAATTTATGTTCCAGTCACTCTACTTCCAGGGAAAAAATAGTTGGTACCCACTGGATACGAGACTGTCTGGAACGGGTGTGTTCCAGAGTATCGAGAAGCTGAGGAGAAGAGATAATCCCTGCCATTACCAGGAAGGTAAAGGTATCCCTGTAACAGGCTGCGGAGGCCCATATGGTTGTGAGAGGTTGAGGTTCCCACATTTTGTAGACAATCAGCTCACAGATGGCGGTGAGGTTGTCAGCCTTATGCACAGGCCGAGCTTTACACCCAAGAATATTCCTGGTACTCATTTCTGTTAGAGGCTGAGTCGACCTCAGGGCCATAGTGCAGCTGGAAGGATTGGGTAAATTGAAAAAAAGTCCACCTTATCGGGATTAGATCCCGCGACCTTCCGTCTTTTATCATAGTTCCTCCCCCTCTGCCGGGAATTCAATCCCAATTCTCCGAACGTCCAGCCAACAACCCAGTCCCTACTGATTGAGCTACCGGGGCTCTCAACCTAGACGAAATGTAGTGCCCAGAGCATTTACATATCAACCATGGAGCACATGAAAGAACAATCGACAGACTACTGCTTACCTGATCATACTCCGCACTGGAATTATGACTTGAGGGGTGGAGGTGACGAAAGCGAATGCCTGCATGATATACAATCATTTAAAACTTCAGAGTGTGAAAACCCTTAATATCTGATGAGACATTTCGACGTAGAGCCAGGCTGAACAGCATGCAGGCAATTAAAAAAAAACTAATTATGCTGGTTGACAAATCTGAAATCTGTCGAGTAACATGACGGGCGAAGCCGGCTGGCTGTCTTTGGGTTTGCCAACAGCTGTACAGATTAAATGTCAGATAATACTACAGTGAACAATGTTGACAGGTGTGTAACAAACAGATCTCAAGAAGCCACTTACCTGCCGGTTGGCCGATCAGGTCCAGGTCCTTATCTGATGAAGACATGGAAATGTTCCTACAAACGTGGGTAAGAAGTTCCAGCTGAAGAGGCTTCTAATGTGGAGAGTCCTCTTACATTCTAACAGACAGGACAAAATGTCCATTAACGTAAAAAATGTACGTGTTTTGTAAAAAAGGATCGGGTTTTGCAGTAGTTTCACGTATGATGATTTTTTGTATTTTTAACTGAATACGTTACATAGCGGCGTAGGTGGGAGGACAATATTAAAATGGATCTTAGAGAGATAGGATTGGGTGGTATGGATTTGATTGATCTGGCTCAGGATAGGGACTAGTGGAGGGCTCTTGTGAAAATGTTGATGAACCTTCGGGTTCCATAAAATGTTGGGAAGTTCTTCAGTAGCTGCAGATTTGGCTTCTCCTCAAGAAGATCTCAGCTCCATGAGTAAGTAAGTAAGTTACATAGCGTTGAATAGTTTAATCACTTTTAATTATGAATTGGAACTGATATGTAGCTGCCGTGGCTTATCTCCGAATGCCTCGCGTCAAATATCGCTTCGTAGATATTTCTTATTTTCATAAAACATGCTGGAAGGAAAACCATCCTTGACGTTAAAAACAGGGAGTTTCTTAATGTAAGAAAAATAAATGTACTGCTAAAATAAATGTACTGCTACATTCTTGATTAAAAATAACGTACGAGTATGTGAAATTCGCTTAGTGAGGGAGTGGAGTCCAACTGGGTGCACTCGGCATGGCGGCCAATGATTGGCCTATTGTAGCCTGCCTCCGAAATAATCGAAAAAAAAACCCGCCCCAGCGCCACTTTGTCCACCAAAAATCCCACTTGGCCATACCCGAGATTGAACCCGGGCCGCTGCGGTAGGAAGCCTGCGACTAACCGCTTGAGCTATGGCGCGGCCCACGAGTATGTGAATCATTTCCGACAATATTTCACACAAGATATATATATATATATATATATATATATATATATATAAGGTAAAGTTGTCCCTATGCTTAATGAATTAAGCACTACGCCAAGGCGTATTGGGGAGTGGATGTATAGAGCCACATTTTCTTCATCTCGGCACTAGCTGGAGGTGAGTGGTCAGCTTCACACACCTGCCGCTTTACCCCCGGGGGAAACAACCCCCGTTGGGCCCCAGAGCCGCTATGGACAACGTGGAGAAAATAAAATTATTGATACCGGGACTTGAAATCCAATCCCCCAGTCGTCCAGCCCGTAGCCAGTCGCTATACCGACTGCGCTATCCCGGCTCCCAGTATTTCAAATGTAATCTCAAGAACGCCTCAGGATATGGGAATGCCATTTTTGATCAAGCACATGACCTCTATGTGTCCTCGGCAGATAATCTAACCGAGAGGCAAGGTCTTTCGTGGTTTCTGTGGAGATACGCGTAGTTGCTTCCATTTCTAATTTACTCATTCATTTCAAAGTCGGGAGCCAGTAGCTATATGCACGTACCAATCTTTTCAATGATTGCGGAGACTAGCATCAGAAAGCAAGCACCAAAAATAATGATAAGGTAATTTTAAATGCGCAGCCTGTATCATCATTTTGAGTGGTAATAACAAACTGGTAGCGGACAATACCGCGTAGCCCTCACGGTTAATATATCTGTTATACCATTAAATTGATTTAAGAACGAATTGTCTAGTAAAGTTATTTTAGTCTATCGAAGAAGACTCCACAAGCTACACTCTTATTAACATCAATTTTGTGTGTCGATAATTGAAGTTGTCTTGCGATTTACACGAAGATAATGACGTCACTTTCCGAACAGGTTCACATAACAACAATGTACGCGATTTATATTCGCGAAGTACCTGGTTTATATCACGGCAGAGGGATCAGCTATTATTGAAATTCTCTGAGATTTCCTCATAGTCTCCAAGCCGATGACCAGAGAACATCTTGAAGTATGTTAAGGTTGCTTCCTTCCAAATCCTTATCTAATCACAATTACGATCATATCTACACATCATTCAATACTACACAATATCGGCAGTTGAAAACATATGAGTAAAAAGCCAAGGATCAAGTAATCAGTATCAGTTAAGGAAGTTCCCACACTTCATCCCCTGGAATTACTTCTTCCTCATGATGTTCGTTGCTCCGTGTTAGCAACATACTGATACGTGGGAGCAGATCACAGTGGCCGCGCAGTCTGAGGCATGAACTGTCTTTCCTAGTTCGAAAGCTGGGATCATGGGTTCGAATCCCACTTAAGCCATGTATGCCTGTATGCGTTTTTTCTGTGTTTCTGTTGTTCTGTTTGTAGGTAGCGGCCTTGCAATGGGATGATCCCCCGTCCAAGAAGTCCTACTCACTGTCCTAGGATTAAGGACGTGAAACAAAGCATTTCACGGATGTCCTATGCTCCAAAGTGGAAGAAACAGGAAAGAGAAAGAGAAAGAGAAAGAGAGAGAGATATCGGTAGGACAGAGCAATAAACAAGGCAACGTTGTCCCTGTGCATAATTAATTAATCACTATGCTATGAAAATGTACGGGAGATTGGAGGTATAGTTTCACCCTTCTTGACCTCGGCACTAGATGGAGGTGAATTGTAAGCTTCACGTCCTCGCCGTTTTATCTCCGCGGAAAGCGCACCTGGTTCCCATTGGGTACGAGGCTGGGTGGGCCTCAAACCCGGTCTGGACGCTATGGTCTGCAGGCACCTGCTCACGTTGGTTCCTCGCTCGCGGATTTTTCTTCACTGAAGATGGAGATGATACGTTCCTCCGAAACGTCGGCTCACATAAGATTTACATGGCGCCACAGCCCAGAAAAGGGCATTGTTCATGAAAGTAATCTTGTCGAATCATCAATTCCCTCGGATAAACATATATTTTGTTTGAATCTTATATCATATAAATTATTGCAGAAGGTAATCAGTTCAATTCAGTAAATTCTTTCTTGAAAAACTGATACTGACTCAACTGTCAAGAAACTGTCAGCTTTTTATGGTTACCTAAGACTGCTCACTGCTTTCACTATATCCCGCCACTGTGCTCTGTCCTGTACAAGCTGAATCTATTAAACATCCTCGCGCCACATTTTATTGAGGTGAATTTAAATAGCGTAGTCGGTATAGCGACTGCCTACGGACTGGACGACCGAGTGTCGGAGTTCGAGGCCTGGTAGGGTCAAGAATTTTCACTTCTCCAATCGTCCAGACCGGCTCTGGGGTCCACTCAATCTCATATAAATTGGGTATCGGGGACTCTTTCGCGTGAGTAAAGCGGCCGGGGCGTGAATCTGACCACTCACCTCCAACTAGTGCTGAGGTCGAGAAAACGTGGATCTATACATTCACTTCCCCATACATCCTGATGGCGTAGTGTTTAATTAGTTAAGCACAGAGAGAACTTTACTTTTTACCTTTTAATTTAATATTATTCTCCAAAATATGTCTAGAACTTCAGTTGATACTTCACCTCAGATTTTGCAATTAAAATTCTGTGCACATTTCAGATCTCCATACATGCTACACACCATACCAATCTCATTTTCCTTGACTGATCACGTTATCTGTATCTGTTGAAGATTAAAATTTCTGGAGGTGCTCGTTATGTAACTCTACCCCACTCATAGACACAAAGACCTGCTCTCAACACACCCTGAACACGAGAATTTCACCCTCACGTGCAAGGCCCTGATAACAAAGCCTTAAATAATGTGCCCAAACTACCTGCCTCTGTAGAAGGCTGTCTCTCTCCGTCCACTTGAAATGGGGACATACCGAAGTGGACAAGGCTTTAGGTAGAGTGACAATTTGACAGAATAACTGGGCGCAAAGGAGAAGTTAGGAATTCGGAGAGAGGGAGGTGCTTGTTCTCAAGACGGGGGTAGTACCTGGCTGACATATGAGTAGGCTGGTCCTCTAGGACGAATAACAACTCACAAGCTACCAACACTCGGCTCATCAGAACTGCAAAAGGCGCAAAGGAAAACAAGGGCAAGAAAGAGGACGTCTCGAACAATGATTGAAAGACGGAAACACAATAAAACACAAGATGACCCACTCGATCAGAGATAAGTGAAGGTATGTTTTGTGACATGAGAACATATGGAGGAAATGGAGGTAAGGCCTCGCACTTCCAACATCTCGGAAATAGGAAAAAGGAATAATATATTACGGCCCAGGAATCTTGCAATATTTGTTTCAGCCTTCATCTCTAGCAACACAGGGGCGGGCAGATATTGTGGGATTGGGCATGTTGAACATATGTTTCTGCAATACTGCACGTACAGTAGATTTGAAAAGTGAACATATGTTCACGTACTCTTCGTCTAAGTGGAAAGTAACCAGATGGCCTATCGTGTAGGTACCCGTGCTTTTCAATGACATAAAAACCATCATAAAATATAACTGATAGAATAGAGTGATAATATTATTTAACAATTCTCGTACACTACTGTTACTAAACGTATGAAGCCGAATCCTTCTATACAACCTAATGTTAAGAATTACTGGTATTCTGAACTTTGTCCATCGTTCGGTATTCTAAAAACTAGACAACACTGGAAACTGGGTCTGTTTCCGTCCTCAGGTGAGAGGATGGGAGACACTTACTCTGTTGGGTCCCTTGGAAAGCGGTAACTTCAGTAATTGGGTCACTTATTTGAAGATAGCTCTTTCTAAAGGACCCAAAGGAGTAGGTGCCTCTCCCCTCACCTGAGGACGGAAACAGATCCAGTTTCCGAAACGTTGTGTTCCTTAGTTTTTAGAACACGAGACGATGGATAAAGTCCGAAAACCCAGTAATTATACACAATCGTCAGAACCCTTTAGAATCTATAACTTAATAGTTGCTCAGCTTAAAAACAAATTCCCATCCCTTCCTGGCAACAAAAGGTTTGAAACCTTGTTCAAACGGGAGCACCAGTCATCTCCTTCCTAAGCTAGATGAATCCAATCCATATTCTCTCATATTTCTTTACGATCAATGCCTAGCTCTTCAGAATGACCTCATCACTTCAATTATTGCGACCAAAATTTTGTATGTGATTTTCATCTCTCCCATCCGTGCTACATGTCAACCCACCCAGTACTCCTTGATTTCATCATCCTAATAACATCATAAACTTTTGTACTTCGTAATGAACGCTAAACTTAAAAAAGCTGATGAGGAAAAATAGAATTAAACATAATTAGCTTTCCTTTGTATACACTTGAATCGCCAGACCGACAGGTCACTATACGTCATTTCACCTTCAGTGCAGAAGCACGTCTAGACTTATATACTTCTACGATGTACAGTTTTATTAAATAAAATAAGTACTCATTGGTGATAACACCAGGAGTTTTAAGTTTTGTCTAATGGTGTATTATTAATGTGTATAAAAGTGTTACGCTCCACCGGTTGCATCTAAAACAAATACATGGAGGTGTAGAATGTTATTCAAATGTTCAGACCTAAAATTTATAATTTGAAGCCATTTGTTTTAAAGTTCTCATATATAAGTCGAACTTAGAAGCTGCATTTCAATGGATTATTTGTTTATTAAGGAAAATTATTAATTCTCAGAAATGTTTATTTCTTCACCTAAGCCCCAAATAGTCTTAAATTCTGAACATTCNTACAGGTAGAGGCTTTGTGACGAGCTGATCACCCGCCCAAGGAGTCCTACCGAATGTGTAAGATCAAGAAAAACCGAAGTGAACGGAGAAGCTCATGGAGGTAGGCCTAGGCCCACTGGGGCTGTAGTGCCAAGGAAAAAAAGAGAGGGGAGTGGAGTCCAACTGGGCCCACTCGGCACGGCGGCCACTGATTGGCCTATTATAGCCTGCCCAGGGTGATTATGACCAAACCCGGGATTGAACCCGGTCCGCCGCGGTGGGAAGCCAGCGACTAACCACTTGAGCTATGGTGCGGCCACAGGCAGCATAAAACAGAGTATGGAAGAATGGACAGAAAACAGCAACACAGCGTCGGAGATGGACTCGAATCATAATCCAAACTCTATGTAAAAGTAGTTAAAAGCGAAGACACAAAAGCATGAAGCGTCCTCTAAAATACACCATTAACAATACATGATATTTATGCTAATTATGATGACAGTAAGATTATGGTATGAAGAGAATCATCACCGAAAGGTAAACGTTAAATTTTCCGCTGTTTATACTCACCAGATCATAACGCAGTAGAGGAATGAATTGTAAAAAGCTTCACGCTCCGATCAGTGTGGACAAAGTGCTGAAGAGACAAGCCTCTCCTTCTGCTGGACACGGAATTGAACTTATTTGCACCGGATATTCCAACAATATTAAATCCAGTGCAACTAGAAGCTTACAAGCTCTTAACGTATTATTCAAATTTCATTTGGATCCCGTTCTTAGTCAAATCTTCACTTGCAGATTGTGGCCAAAGCCACTAAACAGAAGACACGTTGTACGTGGTGATGGTTGTAGCTATTTGCTGACAAACCAACATAAAAACGAGAGAGGCTGGACTACAAGCAAGCATCTGAGCCACATTTATTGGTTTGTGGTTTTTTCCCTGCAATATTGTTTACGAACACGTAAAAGCTACGTTTCAAGATGGGACCTTGATACGTCATGGTGTTTGCTTCATGGACCCTCCATTTCTAGCCTCGACCTCTAGTTATCATCATTTCTGTGGGTACAATACCTATCTGATAAATGTCTGTTATTCCCAAACTCCAGCTGTTTTAGTTACAAAAATATGTAACTTCCGTGTCTTTCATTAACAACGTCTTACTATAAACAACAGCAACGGATATAGAAATATGAAAAGAAAATAAGGTTATATTGAGACCTCACAACCACTGACAGGAAGTGTGGAAACAAAATACAAATACGTATAACAGGAACCTACAGCCCAGAAACAGGAATAAGTAGGCAAGATCAAATGCTTAGAAACGACAGTAACAAATAAATAACAAGTTCAACAGAGAGAACTGGATAATGAGGAGCTTCATTACTTAGCTCCATCAGATCAAGTTGCATAAGATTTACAGTATATGTAACACGAAAGGACGTGGCGAGAAATGGATACAAAATTTTAAGAGGAAATCCTGAAAGAGATAATGCGCGTGACATGAGAGGATAATATAAAATGGACCTTAAAGAACTGTTGTATGTGGACTTTTTCCATCTTATTGTGGATATGGGACAGCTCAGTCGGTATAGCGACGGGCTAGACGTCCGGTGTTCTATTCTCGGGAGGGGCAAAGATTTATCTCTTCTTCACAGGGTCCAGACCGGGTCTGGGGTCTACTCAGCCTTCTCTCCTGTAGATGCCGGGGCGATTTCCTCGGGGTTGAAGCGATCGGAGAGTGAATCTGAATATTCACCACCTTCTAGTGCCGAGGTAAAGAATGGTGGAGCTATATCTCCACGCCCCCATATGTCTTTATGGTATAGTGCTCAATTCATTTAGCACAGGAACAATTTTGCAACGTCTTTAACACTATTATGGATACGGACTAGTAGCGAGTTCTTGTGAACACGAAGATGAACTCCCGGATTCCAAAGAAGGCAGAAAATATGTGTACTAGCCTGCCAGAGCCTCTGCCGCATGAAGTTGGTTATCTACAACGCTGCAACCATTTTAGTTTCACTTACAACTGGCCAAGAGATTCTTAAATTATAAACAAACAGCCATAAATTATACTATTGCATTTTATTTTTCGTAAAATGAGCCAATATAAGATCCATAATATTCATTATTAAAATTTATGGCAATTAAAGTTATGTTAAAGAAAGGTATCCCCGTAACAGGCCGTGGAGGTTCATAGGGTTGTGAGATTTCGAGGTTCCCACATTTTCTAGATAATCGGCTCACAGATGGTGGTGAGGTTCTCAGCCTTACGCACCGGCCGCCCTTTATCCCCAAGAATATTCCTGGTACTCATTTCTGTTAGAGTCTGAGTCGACCACAGGGCCATAGCGCGGCTGGAAGGATTAGGTCAATTGAAAAAAATCCAATTACCTCATCGGGACTTGAACCCGCGACCTTCCGGCTTGTAGCATAGTGCCTCAACCAACTATGCTACCGCGTGCCCCCAATTAAAGTTATGTAAGTTGTTAAATTTTAAGACGAAAACCAAGCGGGCGAGGTATATATAGCAAACCTCAACTTTCAGTCTACATTAACTCCAGCTTATGGTCGCTCCATCAAAAAGTATCTTTCTATTAATTTCACCACTCATCTCTGTAGCTCTGAAACCATTTTTCTCCATTTTCGCATCACATTAAGAAAGATTTTCGGAGCTAGAGAGAATTTTCTAACACTATGTTACAGCAATACATGGTTTCGTGTTTAACTTCTCAAAAGAATCGTTTACATGATTATGTTTTAGGCACCAAGAAGAAATAAAGGAATAAATGAACTTGATAAGAGTTTGCTTTTCGTGGATCTACTCTTCTCTTTCAAGCAATAGTGAACATCTGTAGGAAAAAGGGGGGTGGGTTATTCTACGAAAACCTTCTGTACTTTTTAGATTACTCCTTATGACTTCCATCAGCTACCATCTAGATTCAAGATCCTAGTCACGTCTGAAATTTAATTCGGGGACGGTTTTCGTATGCTAACAGGAATCTCACACATTAATTAAAATGTTGCCTTAAAATCCCCCCTTCTTCTCCGTACCTAATCTACAGTGAAATTAAAGGGATTTCTATTTTTTTTTTCCTGTTGTTTTAACATTCCGGGAACTGGAAACATTTTTGGTGTCGTACAAAGAAAGATACCGCAGCTTCTGCGCAGAAGCGAGATGAAGCATACAGTAAGTTTCCATGCCAGGGTAGTAACAAATTCTTGGACAGGGCCGCACGTGGCGCGACGTACACACACATATACGTGTATTAGGGGGAGTTGGGATATCTCAGTCATTTTGGTGACAAACTACAGACCGGACGGCCAGTGTTCGATTGTCGATAGTAGCAAAATGTATCTACTCTTCACAGCGTCCAGACCAGCTCTGGAGCCCGCCCAGCCTCTTATCCAACGCGACTCTTTCTCCGGGGGTAAGGGGTTAAGTGGCCAGGACGTGAAGCTGACCATTCACCTCCATCTAATACCGAGATCAAGAATGGTAGAGCTATACCTATACTCGCCAATATGTCTCCATGGCATAGTGTTCAGTTGATTAAGTACAGGGACAATTGTGCTTTCATATATACTAATAGGATGTGCAGTAGCGTAGTTGTTCGAGGCACTATGCTACATGCCAGAAGATCGCGGGTCCGAGTCCCGATGAAGTGGAATTTTTCAGTTTACTTAATCCTTCCAGTCTCACTCCGGGCCTGGGGTCGACACAGCCTGTAACAGAATTGAGTACCAGGAATCTTCCTGGTGGTGAAAAGCGGCTAGCGCTTAAGGCTGACAACTTCACCGCTACTTGTGAGCCGATTGTCTAGAAAAATGTGGGAGCCTCGACGTCTCACAACCCTATGGGCCTCCACGGCTTGTTACAGGGATAACTTTATGATTGACTGTGTGTAAGTGTGTGGGGGGGGGCGATACTGCCCCTAATGAAACAAACAGTTTTCACGTACATACAAACGATGTCACCTGAAGAATAAATATATAAATTAATACAATTTAGTACACAATAGGGATCAGATGTGCGGGAAGAGGGAGGAAGGGCGAAAATATTTTTTAACTTCAATTTTTTTAAACGTTGGCGTTGGCTATGAGACGGCCGCTTTTATTCTTCAAGGCGAAATAATGGAAACAGCCTGATTTATGTGTCAATGCAAACTTTAATGTACCAATTCCTGTCTTTCTTTCTAATACATATTTGCACGTACCACTGTAAAGCAAACGCACTCCCTTCAGCAGAGAGAACAGTGTAGGTCTGCCCGCCCAAACAGATCTCCAGTTGTACAAGTTCTCCAGGCTTGTGGCGCCGGATTATGTGGAGTTTGTGGCAGCGGTTAGACCTGCGCGCAACGTAGCGAAATGTGAATTGGAATGGCTCTTGGGAGCGTCGCCCTGTAATGAAATGGAAGTCGCTCAGTTTCCGATCCACCTAACAGACTGGTGGCAAACGTTTCAAATCCTCAATAGTTGGTTTCCTAATGTAACTAGCTCCAAGTCTCCCCATACACGTTTAAAGCAAGTTAGGGACTCACGAAACAGAAGATAAATCTCTCATCTCTCGGCTAATCTGAACCCGGAACGTTTAATGCTTGCATCTGTGGCTTCAATGCAGCCAAATGTAATTATGTAATTGAAGAAGATTCAGCAGAGCTGGTTGGATTGGTTACATTTATTCTGGCTAGCCTTTTGTTTCACCTACAGACAGTTTCCGTTTCTATAACGTCGATGGTCAAGAACGCTGGGATTTATGTACTCATAATCATATGTGTCTGCTTTATATGGATCTTGTTAGGGATAACTACGGCCTGTTAACATGATCGCAAAATGGAGAGGTTTGTAATACATCGGAATGTTTGTCTACGAATAGAATGTAAAGTTATCCCTGAAATAGGCCGTGGAGGCCCACAGGGTTGTGAGACGTCGAGGCTCCCAGGTTCTTTACCCCCATGAAGATTCCTAATTCTCATTTCTGTTAGAGGCTGTGTCTTCTGCGTGGTCGGTGCAAAGTGGTTATAAACAAGGGTTCAAATGAGAAGAGTCAGTTGTCAGAAGTTAAGATAGTTCAGTTGAAGAGTTCATCTGAGCTACTGTTGTCGAGAACTGGGTCGAATTTTTGAGATGGCAGTCGAAAATGATTGAGAAGAAACGGCAAGACAGGAATTATGATCTGAAAAGAAGACTTCATATGTGATTTTAAATGACAGTGAGACTGTTATAAATCCGTTGCCAGGATACGACTAACGAAGGCTGAGAACCCTAGTGTGTGTGCAACGGTGAACTGTAAAACGTGCAGAATAGCGATAGCCCTGTATTGCCTGTAGTCCCGAGTTGTGAATGTATAAGGTGCAATAAATCCAATCACCCAATCCAAAACCCCGTCTATAGTCAGCCCTACACATGACAGTATATATATATATATATATTGTACATGTATGTATTAGTATGTATGCATATTAATTTTTTCTTGACTTCTGCACGAATACGCATAATAATCTCCTTCTGTTTCTAGACGCAATGTTCTCTCTTTCACTTAGCTGAAGGCCAAACCCACTTCACTTTTTGTTTCCAAAGTTATGAAACAGAAAATTAACTGTTACAGAAGTCGTATCTCTTGCGAAGATTCTTCTGGGTTATGCCATCGCGTAGTTTTACAGGCGTTTCGAAGGGACATCCTGCCTCCTTCTTCAGGGTTAAAAAATAAGATGAATAATGGAAAATATAGCATTACACGCCAAAGTCATTTTATTCGTGGACTCTATGAAATCTTTACGTCAGTGAATATAGTTGCTTCCTGCATTGACCAAGCAGTTCTCCGGTAATTGCTCTCGGAAAGCTTTTCAATGAATCTTCCTTTTATTCTCTCTTGTTGCTCCAGAATTAGTATCCGACAGCCACAAAAGAGATGGAACCACCAATCAATAAACTCGCGTATGTTCTCAAGGATGGCAGAAGAATGGCAGGCAGGCTGTAAGAGATAATGGACCCATTATACACGCGTGTTTTCATTTTCTTTCCCAACGCAACTCCGCAGGACATATTTTCCTCAGTTTCTCTTCTCTATTGTGGGACCAAAGTCTGACGAATTCGGCGCTCAGCAAGAGCAGACTATGGTTAAATTGGAGTGGGGGCTGAAGAAGACGTAGATGATGAATATAAAGGAGAGGAAATGTGAAGAGGTGGGGGAGTACAAATACCACAGGGACAGATTTCCGGTTCTGCTTCACGTAATGCAGGATTCATAACGTCCAGGTTCTAGAGTTAACATGAAACAAAGTAAACATTCTCGTAGGCATAATTTTACCTTCCTATTTGCAAATTAGAATATTGAATCAGCACCTAACAGTAAATGTGGTGACAGCCTACAGGGAGGTAGCGTTATAACCAGGGCCCGCATTTTGATGACATGTCATCTTTTTTTCCTTGTATGCTCTTAAATATATAAATCTCGGATATGAGCTGCTGGTTACAGAAATGTAAATTTTATAGGCAATTTTTGTCAACTTTTTACATTTTTAGGTTTAAGGTCATTTTTTTCATTTTTGGGGTAATTTTGGGGTAAATTTTTGGACTTTTAAGGGCATTTCTTGTAATTTTTGGCCATTTTAGGGAATTTTTCTTCATATGTTTTCTGAAATGTGAATAATATGGAAGCGAAGTGTTCTTTCTCTTTCTCCTAAGCGCTCTCTACAAAGGCCGTAGTATACAATAATAGGTTGTAATCCTGGCCCGTCCTTTCCGTTCGTTTCGCGGAAGTGCTGACAATACATATCATAAAACGGGGTACGGCGATGACTACTCACACTGCGGCTCTTTGTACAAAGCAATTTGCTTAGTTACACATATTTCTAGTCGGAATCTCTTGCTTCATATGACATTGTTGTTCAGTAAAACTCCTTCTTTCTTCGGTTCCTCGCCCTTGACCCTACAGATAAAGATACAGTTGACGAAAGATTCTCGGTGAGAAAAGTTCAGTTCTGTGTTGCGCTAGAGTGATTAATTTTATCACTAAACCGTGTCATTTAAAGCAATTAGTAGCTGAGTTTGGAGATGATATATTTTAAACTGACGGTGACATTTTAAACTGCAAGATGTGTGACACAAAAGTAGCGGCAGAAAAAGGATTCACGGTGCAACAACACATCGGCCGCGACAAGCATATACGAGCTGTGCAAATTTCGAAAAAATAGAAACCTGTGCAAATGTTACTGCAACAGTGTTCATCTGGAGGCGGAAATAAGTCATCGGATTTTTTCAGAGATCTGTGTGATGCTCTGGCGTCCGCCAATATTCCGTTTTGGGCTCTGAACAATGGAAAACTGTAAAATTTTCTGAAAGTAAACTGTGGTCATTCCATCCCGGATGAATCCACACTCAGGAAGAAGTACCTTTCCCAGTGCTACAACAGTATCCTGGATATGATTGGGAATAAAGTGCACGGGAAGAAGATTTTCGTCTCCATTGAGACCTGCGATACGGAGGCTCGTTACGTGGCTAACGTCATCATTCGAACCTTGGAAAATGGCGGACCAGGTGAAGTGTTTCTGCTTACGAGTGAGGTGCTATAATCCGTTAATCATTCCACAATTTGTAAACTCTTCGACAGGTCCATGATTTTACTGTGGCCAGAGGGTATACGACACGACGACGTCTTGCTTTTTCTGATGTTCTCTTCTTCAAATTGA
>NW_019733843.1:772133-772279 GCF_002891405.2 Cryptotermes secundus | reverse complement strand
AAATACATGAAAATCTGTACTGGGGGAAAAAATAACTATAAAAATAAAAAAATGTGGAATTAATATTCAATTTATCTCTATGCTTTCTATGAACACAAATTCACATGACTTTAAATTCGTTACGAAGAACCGAAAAGTTCCGCACA
>NW_019733843.1:744375-771966 GCF_002891405.2 Cryptotermes secundus | reverse complement strand
CCCTCAGGAAGATTCCTGGTACTCATTTCTGTTAGAGGTTGATTCGACCCCAGGAGCATAGTGCGGCTGGAAGGATTAGTTAACTGAAAAAATCCAATGACCTGATCGGGACTGGAACCAGCAACCTTCCGGATTGTAGCATAGTGCCTCAACCAACTACGCGTGTCTCGACAAAGAACTAGTAGCTGTGTTTTTATTTATTAATTATGGACAACACAGAGATTTCGCAAGTCTACATTTTTCTTTATGGAAGGCAAATAGGCTCGCTAGATATAACAGATATTCTGGGGAGGGGGGGGGAATTCTGGGAACAACTAATTGCCTACTTTTGTGTATTCAATACAGACGTAACCTTGCATAACAACGAAAAGGGGCTAAACAGACATACAGCCTGATGGCGGGGGGTTATGAACTGCGCCGTTGAGATGTGCTCAGGTTCCATCATAGTGCCAATATAAGGAAAGTATGTAAAAATATGTTTCAACAAAAAATGTATCACGTGGCATTTAAGATTCCCACGGTGGTGGCTAAAAAGTCTGCTGTCTGCCGTGTAGCCTGACAAAACGGAGAAACCTGTTGTCTCCATCTCGAGGATACAAGAGTGAAAAATGAAGACAGAAGGAGCAGGTTCCTCTGAAACGTCATCTTTCTGCCAGACTCTACGGCGTCACATACAAGAAGAGAGTAATCTCCAAATATATCACGCTCCTTCAGTTCAATCAGTCTTGTTGATGAATCTGATTGCTTGTCAGTTTCTGTTTATTTTAGTGCAAATCTCTTCTTGAAAAATCTGTATAAATTCTGCTTCAATTCTGTTTCATAGATTAACTTTAAGATGAACTATAATCACATTGCCGATCACAGTGAACGCGCGGTCTAAGGCATGAACCGTCTTCGCCCGCTTGAACACTGGGATCGTGGGTTCGGATCCCACTGGAGGCATGGATGTATGTGTTCATTTATTCTGTGTTTGTGTTGTTCTGTGTATAGGTAGAGTCAAGCTGATCCCCCGTGCACGGACTCCTACCAAACGTGAATAGGATTAAGAGACTGAAAATTGGCCAGGAACCAACAGAGGGAGCACCGTTCCAGTCACCTACTTCTTACAACTACACGCGCTGTCACAGGGTTTGATCGCACCAACGGAGAGACACGGTGAAGCAGATGAACGATTTGTAACACGCACAGATATTGGAGCAGCGAGCCGGCCTTCCTGCCATGATCTGAATCATCCTTATGCATGACTTTCGCCTGCTTCAGACGAGCGTCTCCCCATCCAACCCACTTGTTCACACATGACGTAGCGTAATACGTGAAGTGGTTTTTAAAAAACTCAAGTTTCAGCAGATTCCCTTCCTATCCCACACAAAAGCTACTCCCAACCCCCCAGTCGGGTCGCAGATATGAATAGAGGGACGCACCACAATCGCTAGATGCAGATTCCTCCTCGGTAAGAGGCTCTCATACGCAATGCCTCGTTTATTTCATTCAGTGCTCGACAATGCCCTCCTCTGGGGGCTTACTATGTCCAACTCGGGGAGAAAATGAGAAAAATACCCCAGCAATTCCATACACGAATCGTATTTCAGACCATCTCTATAATGTCAGTGCATGAAACTTTAGTGGTGTTACCAATGTTTCATTTAAGAATTACGGACACTTGTTCATATTCGTTCAATGGTTCCCTGTAAGTTACACCAAACAAATTTAAAATTAAGGTAGCATCAAGGCTGTACCATAGCTCAGGCGGTTAGTAGCCGACTTTCCACAGCAGCGGCCTGGGTTCGAGCCGAAGTCAGGTCATGTGGGATTTGTGGTGAACAAAGTGGCACCGAAGCAGGTTTTCTCCGAGTACTTTGGGTTCCCCTGCCATTTCTTATTCCACTGACTGCTCTATATTCATCTTCTATCATCCGGGGCTAGTAAAATAGGCCAATTACTGGCCAAAGTACCAACTGGACTCAGTCTCACCCAACCACAAGAAACTAAAAAAAGAGCATAGACATTAAACCAAATATGAAGTAAAATAAAAAAATACCACTAGGGAGACTTAAACATAAGTGGAATATTAATATTAAAATGTATATTAGAGGAACAGGATGGGGGACTATACTGGAATCATCTGGCTCAGGATAGGGACAAGTGGCGGGCTTTTGTAATGAAGGTTCTTGTTCACTGGCTCTAAAATCCCCTTGGGCCTTGCCCTCTGATTTTTCACTTTCGTGATCATTTTACAGACGGTGGGACTCCTTGAACGAGTGATCAGCCCGTCGTAAGGCCCATATCTAAACACGAACACAGAATAAATATATACACATACCAAACATCCATGTCTTGTGTGGGATTCGAACCCACTATCCCGGCTTCCGAGCGAGCGAAGACAGTACATGCCTTAGATCACTCGGCTACCGTGACCGGCCTAACATAAATATAGTGTAATAAATTGTTCACACACACTTTTAGAGATTACACTTCCCAACTTCTTGAACAAATAAAATAAGTTCTATCGGACTATTATTAGGCTGCAAGTTTGAGATGTATACTTCTCATTGAGTGACCATGAGGAATATAGCCTTCTGAGAAATAATACCTTATAATTTTGTGGGTTCCTCCGAAATATGATAAACCAAACTACACGGCAATCCATTCCGAAATAAAATTAATTTTGACCACATTTTCAATGAGAAATGAATATAGTCCTACTGCAATTAAAATGTTACTGAATAGAGACTGAATTTTGGTCTCTTTTTTTAATTCGCATAGTAGGGGGGTGGAGTCCAGTTGGGTTCACTCGGCACGGCGGCCACTGATTGGCCTATTATACCTTCCCCGGGTGATTATGATGATGGAGAATTTAGTGGAATGAAGATTGGCAGGGGGAACCGAAGTACTCGGAGAAAATCTACACCAGAGCCACTTTGTCCACCACAAATCCCACTTGACCAGACCCGGGTTTCAACCCGGGCCGCCGCGGTGGGAAGCCAGCGACTAACCGCTTGAGCTATGGCGCGGCCAAATTTTTGTCTTAATGTGAAGTGAAGGCCAGGGTAAGAGTGGCTCTTAAAACTCAGAATTACAAATACCTGCACAACACCACGGCGGGAACATATACAGAAAGGAACATGTAGCAACCAATTATGCGGCATTTGGATACCGGTTAAATTGAATCTATTCTATTCGACGCCAGACGGTAGTTTAAATTCCATAAGAGCCTTTATATTCTCTTCCATTTTCTTCATTCACAGGGTCATCTGCAAACTCAGATTAATTTAGAATTGAATTCGTTCTGTCTGTGAATTAATATGTAGAAACAAGGCGACTAGGTTGGCTGATTTATGGAGCAGCCGACTCTGCCTCTCTGATGCATGTCCGTTTATGCTAAGTTATGCACATATTACACTTCGTTATAAATATTCATCAATATAAGCTACATGTTGAAATTTACTGATAATGCTAACTACTTAGGGCTTTCTCGCAAACCTTGACAGGTATTCTTTTTATTGGAGAAACTGAATTAATGATTCGTGTTAATGTGGAGAACGGAAGGAGAGTTTGAGTACATGGCGACACCGAGATGGATTAGGCATATATGGTATATGTTCCCCATGATTACACTTTTTAAACGAATTCCTCCAGCAATTAAAAGTAAAAATGTTTCACACGTTGGACAATAGTAAGCAAAAGTAAGTAAAAAGTAAAGGTATCCCTGTAACAGGCCGTGAAAGTCCATAGGGTTGTGAGGTGTTTAAGTTCCCACATGTTCTAGACAATCAGCTCATAGATGGCGGTAAGGTTGTCAGTCTTACGCGCCGACAGCCCTTTACCCCTAAGAATATTCCTGGTACTCATTTCTGTTAGAGAATGAGTCGACCCCAGAGTCATAGTGAGGCTGGAAGGATTAGGTAAATTGAAAAGAAATCCACCTCTTCGGGATTCCATCCCGCGACCTTCCGGCTTGTAGCACATTGCCTCAACCAACTACGCTACACATGTTGGACAATATTCTTCATTAAATATTTGGACTCGACAAGGAGTTTGTAAGCAATCACAATATGATCGAATCTTAAAAAATAATTGTTAGCTAATTTTGATCATACTTTTCTTGTATTTGGTGAGTCTGTCTATACAAACTATGTACGTTGCGCGTTCAAGTTCTAAGGTCTCCGATTTTTTTTTCTCACACAATAATCATACAAAAAATCTGAAACTTCTGTCACTTTTCAACGTAATGTCCCTGCAGCCGTACACATTTTTCACAACGTCGACGCCATGATTCCATGGCCGCTGCGAACGCTTCTGTAGGAGTCTGTTTTGACCACTGGAAAATTGCTGATGCAATAGCGGATTGAAAAACGGCATCCATGTCTCATCCATTGTCACAGTTGATGAAAAGAAAGTCCCATTCATGCCTTCATCATTGCCATGCGTGCAGCCTTGTGGTCATCCGCCAAAATTCGTGGAACCCACCTGGAGGACACTTTCCGCATTCGCAGGTCTTCATGCAGGATTTTGTGCACAGATCCCACGGAAATGCCAACTTTGGGGGCGATGTTTTCCACACTCAATCGGCGATCCTCCAAAACAACTTTCTCAACTCGCTCGACCATGTTGTCAGACCGGCTGGTGCGAGGCCGAGATTGTTTTGGTTCGTTGTCACACGACGTTCGGCCTTCTTTGAACTGTCGCGCCCACGAACGCACATTTTTCACATTCATGACACCATCACCACATGTCTCACTCAACTGGCGATGAATTTCAATGGGTGTCGCACCACGCAAGTGGAGAAAACGAATGATTACTCACTGTTCTTGCAATGAAAACGTCGCCATTTTAAGTATCAAAAACACTCCTCACTCTCGCTGCTACCACTAGAGTTCTGTGTGCCGTAGAGTGCTGCCATCTCTGTCACGCATTCACAAAGAGTGCACACGTATTTTAAACTAAACCGCATGTGTCTATCTGCTCTCAGTCCTGAGAAAAAAAATCGGAGACCTTAGAACTTGAACGCCCCTCGTAGTGCTATGTACGACTACGCTCGCTAAACATCAGTTCCGTTCCATAAAAATCATCAAACCCGAACTATTGTGTTTCAACATTTATAGATAAAAAATGAAAGCTAAATTTACCCTTGTAACAGACCGGGGAGGTCCATAGTGTTTTGAGACGTCGAGGCTCCCACATTTTCTAGATAGTCGGCTCACAGATGGCGGTGAAGTTTTTAGCCTCACGCATCGGCCTCCCTTTACCCCCAGGAAGATTCCTGGTATTCATTTCTGTTAGAGGCTGAGTCGACCACAGGCCCATAGTGCGGCTGGAAGAATTAGGTCAATTGAAAAATTAAATAACCTCATCGTGAATCGAACAAACGACCTTCCGGCTTGCAGCATAGTGCCTCAACCAACTACGCTACCGCATGCCCCCAAACATTCATAGATAGTTCACTTAATTTTGAACTCATCATATTCACATTCACAAAATCCATCTGAAAGATGTAAATACAAAGTACAAGTAACAAATACAGTAGGAAGATAGTGAACCGTTCAGTTCCTGCCCAGAACACAGGAGAGGAAATATATAAGGATTTCCGAAAAAAAATATTTGAAGTCAGAAATACCTAAAATATACATATTCGTTAAAGTCATTTGATTAATTGATACTATAAAAATATAGATAATAAAATTTGCTTCGAAATAGCTTAGAATAAGACATAATTTGACAGACCTCGATGTAGAAGAAAGGATAATATTAAAATGGATTTTAAGAGGAGCAATTTTTAAAGGTGTGCACTGGACTCAAGTGACACGTGATAGCGTTGAACTCTGGACTCTCTTTATGAACACAACAATGAATATAAGGTATCGATAAGGAAGGGAATATCATGATCATCTGAATAACAATCAACTGATCAAGGAATATCCTTGATCCTTAGGTTAGTTACTGTCTAGTACTGCCCTTCCAGCACGCATGTGAACAAGTTAAAAGAAATAAAATAAACGTGTTGAGTTATTACGTTTGGAAAGATGTCAAAAAGTGAAAAGTTATTCATACCCTGCTCAATACATGGGAATACACAACCAGTTTTCTCTTCTACATTTAAATGCTTTATACTCAGCAACCTTTCGTGTAGTCTAAAGACCTCACAGACGCAAGTAAAATATTCTGAAATAAAAAAAAGTCTGCAAACTGATGTCTTGGAATAAGAAACTTGTTTGTATGCAGTAGCGTCTGTCATCGAGCAAATAAAACTTTTCATAAATGTTGAATAACATCAGAAATATTGCATTTGTAGACAACATTTATAATAAAAGAGTCCCTGAACTTTGTACCTGTGTGAGACGTGAGAGAATATTTGTATCTGCATCTACATATATTACCACTACGTTAATCATTGAACAACTTAATCGGCTGGTTTTATACTCCGTTCACACAACAGATTACGTGGTAAGATGTACCACAGTTTGTGCTGGGTCATGATTTTCATCGCTAGTATCAATTCTGATGCAGTAACAGTTGGTAGTTCTTGTAACCAAGTGAATAAAAGTTGAATGCTGTTTGTGCCGTCAGAGGCGTTCACGGTAAAAGACTTCATTAATTTTGTTCTCAGAATTTTCTCTGAAACGTAGACGTAAATAAATAGTTTTATCGGCCCATTTCTGAACATTAGGACCGTCATTTTAAGAGGGTTCAAATGTGAAATATTTCGTGCATAACGTATAGCCACATAACCCTTTAAAGACTAAACTCCTTCTATATAATTTCAGTTCGTACCTCACGGGAAACAATATACGTCTCCCTTACAAAAACCAACTGGTTAGTGCTGTTTATTGTGAGAACCATACGGAATACATAAATACTCTGTGTGGGCAGAATTCAAAATATGAGTACTCGAGACCAGGTAGTACATATAATAACCACGGGGCTTTATAGTGTTAATCCGTAACTTAGTCAATAAGTAAGCGGACACCTTGTCGCAAAGCAACAATTATCTCATTATCGTATAAAGTTGTAAAGTTGTCCCTGTGCTTAACTAAATAAGCACTACGCCGTGAAGACGTATGGGGGAGTGGATGTATAGATTCACATTTTCTTGACCTCGGCACTAGTTGGAAGTGAATAGTCAGCTTCATGCGCCGGTCGCTTTAACCCCGGGAACGTGCTCCCGGTAACCACTGTATAGGAGGTTGGGTGGACCCCAGAGCCGGTCTGGATGACTGGAGAAGTGAAAATTCTTGCCCCTACCGGGACTAGAACTCCGACCCCTCGGTCGTCCAGCCCACAGCCAGTAGCTATACCGACTACGACATCCCGGCTCCTATCTCATCTCATTATCCTAGGAATAATAAAATATTTCGTACAAAATTTAAATCTATGAAAGTATATTCAAGAAGTTTTCAAATTAAAGCATTGCTAGCAGAGACTGATAGGCAGCCTTGAACTGAAGAAGTATGTTGACAGATACACGTGATACAGCCTTATAAATGCAACACTTCGTACAATGTTGCTTAAACATCATTATTTCTGTTTCATATATATTTACATGTTCCGAAAGTATGAAGCCGGCGTCAGGCACGTTTGATAGTCAAACTGCTGCACTGCACTATCACTTCACTGTACGTAAAATGTAAATGTCAAAAGTTTTTTAATTCCTAAAAACAAGCTGGGCTCTATATAAGTATGCATCAAGTGCCCAACTAATGCAACAGGATGCTCAAATATAATAGTACGAAACCTTATGTTAAGGAGATTATAATTCTAGCAGAGGAGCCACGTCATCAGAATACAAATAGTAGAAACAACCATAATGTTTCAAACTGCGATTTTCATTATCTGTTTCTAAAACAAACTGAGTAAGATGATAACTTTCATCAGCTTGTGTGAGACTTGAGGCTCTCATGTCGGCGAATATTAAGATTATAGTCGTCTGATAAGTGACGCCGTGTAGTCTGATATCATAATTTCGGTGGAACCTGCTGCATGCTCCTTGAAGGTACAGGAGTGAAGATAGAAGCAACGAGTTCATCCGAAACGATGTTGCCTGTTTACCAAACTACAAGCAGTCGCACTCCTAACCTTAAAGGATTCGTTTGTAAAAGTAACACAACAGAATGAAACTGAACAAATTAGTCCTGGAAGTAAAAAGAAAAAAAAGTAAAGACATTCCTGTAACAGGCCGTGGAGGGTTGTGAGACGTCGAGGCTCCCACATTTTCTAGACAATCGGCCCGTAGATGGCGGATCGCCGGCCGTCCTTTACCACCAGGAAGATTCCTGGTACTCATTTTTGTTAGAGGCTGAGACGACCTCAGAAGCACAGTGCGGCTGGAAGGATTAGGTCAATTGAAAAATCTAATTACCTCATTGGAAATCGATTACTATTATGCTTTGTTCCATAATGTGAGTCTACAATAACAATATATCTAAAAGTTATATACCCGTTGAATATAATAAACTAAACTTGACACCAGGTTTGCAGAAACAATATAGAGCACTGAAGAGTTTATGTAGACATCTAAATGAGACTAGACCCTCATCTCAATTAAAATTCATTAGAAGTTCTAAACTGCAGTAGCCCGAATTATGGACAGTTAGGGAAGCCTCAAAGATAGCGCCTTATCTTCTTTCATATGTTCCAGCAAACATAATGAAATTAGTAAAGCTTCCTCAAAAAAGTTGCGCGTGGCTTTTATTACAGTCCTACATGTGGGGAAGTCATTTTGTTTTCGTTATCTGTAGATAGGAAAACGAATCTCTTTTAAGTGTCGAGGTCTCCAATGTTTAATGGGTGGACCCCCCACTTGAAGCGATGTGTCACTGTCAGTCTGCACATGCTGCCACTTCTGTTACAGTAATGTGCAGTTGCAACGGATCAGGCTAACGTGGCTCAAAACACATTTTCAGACGGCCTAACCAGAACCGCCGTTACGGCAAGTACAGAATCCACACATACGTCACGCTGATAAACGTTAACACGATCAATTCTGGAAGCGTTTCAATCACGCTGGTATATTTTCGGTTTTTGCGCCTCTCCCTTAAAAAGGATAGTAATTCCAGAGTTGATTTGGGTTTACGGGACTTGTGAAAAACAAAACGGAACTGGATTAGATCTATAATTACCAACTCCACATTATGGCCTACAAACATGAAAATTGTTGATCTCGGCACTAGATGGGGGCGAATGGTCAGCTTCACGTCCTGGTCGCATTACCTCTCGGGGAAAGATGTCCTGGTATCTATTGGGTAGGAGGCTGACTGGGTTTCAGAGCTGGTGTAGACGCTATGGAGAAGAAACAAAAATCTTGCCCATGCCTGGAATCGAACCCCGACTGTCCAGCCCATGGCCTGCCGCTATACAGACTGAGCACGCCTGACTTCGGTTCACAAAAATACGCGTTAATTCAGAAAAATCCAATCAATTCAACGTTTCTCTAAAATACATTTTAATATTATGTTTCCATGCATTCTTAGGCCTCAAAGTCGTATTCTAATTTACTGCTTTAGGACCAAAATTTCGTGTGCATGATTCATTTATCCATCCATGCTAGAAGTTCTAGCCATATTATTTTCCTTGTTTTCATCACTCTAGAAATATTAGGTGATGAGTATAAATTACAAAGCACTTCATTGTGTAATGTCCTCATTCCCTGTCTAACTTCCTCTTTCGAAGGTCCAAACGCTCCCTTGGGGCACGCGGTAGCGTAGCTGGTTGAGGCACTATGCTACAAACCGGAAGGTCACGGGTTCGATTCCCGATAAGCTTATTGAATTTTTCAATTGACCTAATCCTACCAACCGCACTATGGTCCTGGGTTCGACTCTGCGTCTAACAGAAACGAGTACCAGGTATCTTCCCGGGCGTAAAGGGCGGCCGGTGCGTAAGGCTGACAACATCACCGCCATGTGTAAGCCGATTGACTAGAAAATGTGGGAGCCTCGACGACTCACAACCATATGGGCCTCCACGGTCTGTTACAGGGATAGCTTTACAATTTTTAAACTCTTCCCTAAGAACTTTGTTTCCAGGCACTCAAAATCACTATTTTCTCTTACAACGAGAGGCCAAACTTCACAACAATAAGCAATAAATGTAATGAAAGGAGACTTAAAAACGTCAGGCCCTGTCTAAACTAATTTGTTCTTTTTTTCGCAGGTTACCAAAAAAGCATTACGCTTTAGACATGTTATTCAATGAGCTCTGTAGCTTGTAAATCCACTCTGATATAGTGCGAAGATTTCTGCAATGACGAGTGGACTGCGTGATGTCATTCAGCCGACATTTTCACCAAGGAGACTTGGTTTAGCTTCAGTCAGGTGTAGATGGTATACAATACAACGCCCACGCGTGTGTCTGCTGCAAGACGTAATATATAATTAACGGAATTCATGTGGATCCAAAGCTGGGGACCAGTTCGTGCTCGGAGCAGTCGGGGCCAACATGCGATTCTTTTAATTAGCTTTGCGTAACAGCAAAGTTTGCTTTAAATTAGTTTACAAGTTAAAATACTGCAGACAGGCACACTGTCCACGTACAGTGTTCTTCCATCAAAGTCTAAAATTAACAAATTGGTTAAGCTGTTTATTTGTTGTAGGGCGGAAATTACTTAAATTAACACTGAATTCATGTTAACACAAACAATGAAACTCGTGTAAAAAAATGTTTGTTTTACTTATTTTGTAGCTGTCCTGTATTTAATGTCAGATACTGTCAAGTGTCAATGACTGGACACGGGGTTTTGACTGATAATTTGATTTGCTGAATGCTTAAATTTCGTAAAGTAAGTAAAGTAAGCCGGTCACGGTAGCCGAGCCGTCTAAGGCATGCACTGTCTTCGCTCGCTCGGAAGCCGTGATCGTGGGTTCCAATCCCACTCAGGGCATGGATATTTGTGTGCGTTTTTCTGTGTTTGTGTACAGGTAGAGGCCTTGCGACTAGCTGATCACCCGCCCAAGGAGTCCTACCGTATGTGTAAGATCTAGAAAAACCGAAGTGAACGGAGAAATTCATGGAGGTAGGCCTAGGCCCACTGGGGCTGTAGTACCAAGGAAAAAAAAGTAAAGTAAAGTAAACGTTGGTATCTATTCACCAAATTAAACGGCAATTATCCCACAAGGCCGTAATATTAACAGTGTTTACAGATAGTGTTTTCACTTTAGTTGTTTTTTACCACACTTACTGACTGCGTTTTTTCAATAAAACAATGATAATATTGTTACAATACTCCAAAGATGTTATGTGGCATTAATGTCTGTAAATATGAGAAAATGTTACGCATCTCGTAGCGAGAAATTCATTTCAGCAGATCTGAATGCCAGTAAAGTTTATGACTTCACATCAGCAACAGACGTTTGAGCATGTGTTGACAATGCACTTCATATGTCATGACTTCGAACTGCAGTACTCGACAGTTTCAATATACCGTGGGAGGTCCAGAAGTACCCCAGACCCCTCCGTTTCTGGGGGATTGCGATTTACGACATCACGGTTCAATTGCAGAAATGAGGCCCGAAATGTTCTACAGTGTTAACACGTGAACACAAACCCGTCATCATTAACAGTGCTAAAAATGCAAGTGGTAATGTTATTTTATTTGCAGTACAATTTTATCAGGGGTCACGCGGTACCGTAGTTGGTTAAGGCACTATGCTACAAACCAAAAGGTCGCGGGTTCGAGTCCCGATGAGGTCATTGGGTTTTTCAATTGATCTAATCCTTCCAGCCGAACTATGGCCCTGGGGTCGACTCAGCCTCTAACAGAAATAAGTACCAGGAATCTTCCTTGGGGTAGAGGGCGGTCAATGCATAAGGCTGACAACCTCATCGCCATCTGTGAGCCGAATGTCTTGAAGATGTGAGCGCCTCGATGTCTCACAACCCTATAGGCCTCCACGCCTGTTGCAAGGATAACTGTATATATCTACAGAAGTTCTTCCAGTCTTTTTAATAACATGATCCACACTAACTGCAAGAAATATTTCAAGAAGGCTCCTCTTAGAGGCCAAACCTTTTACTTCTCTCCGGTTTTCAGTTCTCATAAGCATTCACTCTACTCTTAATAAAGCAAGGCAGTCTGAATAATTGATAGAATGAGAAAAAGAATGTTAATTGTAGTTCTACTAAGTAGATTTAAGCTTAGAGCCCTGCATTTTTCGTTACAAAGCATTTCATCTAGAGAGTAACTGCTATTTTACCCAGATGTTACTAAACCGTGACACTTAACGACGTGAGGCGGAAAATAACAAGTTACTTACACTGCATGACGTATCAAACATTACGATAGAGCTCTGTATGAAAACTGAATTTTGCTTTGTGTTGCAGTTAAGATTTGTTAGCCTAGGTTAAGGAAGACAAGCACCAGATATTCCAAATTTGTTGTTATGAATGTCGTGTAAAGTCGATACTGAGGGACAGACAAAAGAATGCAACCAAGAACCGTGGTGAGTACCGAGTATGTTAGGGCAGTTATATCCAAGAGACTGATTTAGCTAAGATGCAGAAAAATATTGTTCTGAATATCTTATGAAGATAAACTCCATTTAAAGGGAAGCAGGTAAATGAAAGGGGGATGAATAATAATAAAATAGGACCTGGGCTTCAGTAATGCTGACAATACTGAACCAAAACAGGAGTTTGAATAAGCACGGGATTTTGTATTTGTGGTGTCGAGTTGCTTTACTGATTCACCCTGAATTTCTCGATTTTGGATTAAAGGAAATAATTGTAAAAAATTGCTCACACTTCCACAGAATCAAAGTTGTCTCTGTGCTTAACTAATTAAGAAGTGGACGTATAGATCCACATTTTCTTGACCTCGGCACTAGTTGGATGTGAGTGGTCAGCTGCACGCCCTGACCGTTTTAACCCCGGGGAAGAGCCCCGGTATCCATTTTATATGAGGTTGGGTGGACCCCAAAGCCGGTCTGAACGATATGGAGAAATTAAAATTCTTGACCCTACCGGTACTCGAACTCGGATCCCTCGGTCGCCCAGCCCGTCGCTGTACCGACTACGACATCGCGGCCTCTACACAGAGAACCTTCACGCGCCGCTTCATACATTTTCTCCGGTGGCGGACGTGAAAATAGGAACTCTGCTTCTAATAAAGAACCGTCCACGTGATTGGCCTAAGGAACGTTTATGTGTTTTACGACTCAACAAGAATTGGATCTTCAAGTTAGAGGCTTTATTTTTAATGTATCTTTCCTGCAGTTTACCTGACAATCTTCAGCCTCTCCTGAGTTTAAACGTTCTGAAAACTGTTGGAGCAGACTTCGAATTGTACAGCCGTAAATAACAAGAAAGTATTTATTATATTATTCCAAGAGAAGCAGACCGTGTTCACGGCAGGTTTGGATGCAGCTCGCTTAATTCACAACTTGAAAAGTTTCTTCAGTGGGCCCACTGCCTCCGAGAATTACGCTACACTACTGGTCTTACGTTGGCCACCATGTCGCTGTAAGAGCTCCTGTGATGTGATGCATTTCTATGCTATCTCTTACACATACCTAAATGGCAAAATCGTGAGAAATTTAAACGTGAAACCACCCACTTCACATCAACTGGTATCGGCGAATGATAGTGAGAGTTTTATGCATATGTATCTTCTCACAGGGAATGAAACCCCTGAATTACACTTTTAATAAAAACTCCGTTGCTTTAGTCCGCAAGGAAACTATACTGACCGAGCGACCGCCGCTTGTCGGCGAAGTTAGTGCCAACTTTAGCGGATAGAGAATGTCGCGTGGTCAGTGCAACGAACCCCCACGGCCGTTAATTTCGGTTTTCTAAACCGGAGCCTCTACTTTTCCATTCAAGTAGCTCCTCGATTATCGTCATGAGGCTGAGTGGAACCTGTTCTCAGATAATCTGGTAGCGCCGGGAATTGAACCCGTAACCTCTGGTCTGTAGCCAGGAACTCTGACTACTAGACCACAGAGGCCGTCGAATTACACTATAAAACGAACTAAATAAATATATTTAAGATTTGAGGTTTTCACGGCGGTGACTATGAAGAATTCCGTCTTCTGGGATGTGGCGCCGTGTAGATCTTACGTGAACCGACGTTTCGGAGGAACGTATCGCCTACATCTTTAGGGTAGAAAAGAACGTGAACGAGGAACCAGCGTGAGCAGGCAGCTGCAGATATTAAATGAATATAAAACATATGGGGAGATGGAATTATACATCCGCCATTCTTGACCTCGGCAGTATATGCAGATAAGCGGTCAGCTTGACGCCCCTGTCGCTTTATCCCGGCGAAACAGCCCTCAAAACTCACTGGATAAGAGGTTGGGTGGCGTCTTAGTGACTGGATGCTTAATTAATTAAGCACATGGACCATTTTACCATATTAATTAACTTTACGGATGTCAGCATTCCATACTTTCTCCCTCTTTATCAGAAAACTCGATTTCTGTTTCGTCTATTTAGGAAGCCTGGTTCTCATACCACGTTTTCAAAACGAAGGACCTGTACTTGTAAGTAAGTTAGCTAAATAGTTTTACGGTGCCTGACAATGGATCTGTGGCATTTCAGGCATTGATGCCCCGTGCAACTGCGATTCTCAGGGCTTCATGTAATAGTGTTTTTTGGGAGAAAGTTTCGTGTAAATCACTGAACGGTGACGCAAGGTCACGTGTATTTAGCCAATATCAGTTTTTTTTATTGCTAGTGGGGTGGGACTAAGTTCCTTGTACTGCGGCCACTTCTGGCCTATTGTACCAGCCCCAGTTGATAGGTGAGAGTGATTGTGGAGCAATTGGTGGAATGATTTTTGGCAGGGGAAACCGAAGTACTCGAAAAAACCCTCCCCCAGCGCCACTTTGTCCACCACAAATCCCACTTGACCAGACCCGGGATCGAACCCGGGCCGCCGCGGTGAGAAGCCAGCGACTAACCGCTTGAGCTATGGCGCGGTCCCATAGCCAATATATGGTAACGCAAAGAGACTTACAAGACCATCCCAACAGTTTTGTACTGAACTGGCCTCGAAGCCAGCTCTAAGTTATTAAACGTCTAGAGAATGCGATCAAGTGGCTATCCTGAGTAGCAAGCAGGACAAGAGGCAAAAAGTTTATCTCCGTTCTTTCACACTAGGCTACCGTAAAGGCCGTTTAAAATTCAAATAAGAATTAAAACGACATCAATAATACCTAATCTCAATGACTTGGAAAGTTACATTTCTGCTAAGCTATTAAATTTGATCGAATAAAAGCGCACTGTTCCTATCCGGATGAAATGTTTTCGCTTATGTTTATGTTTATAAAAGAAGCAAACTTGGCCATAAAGACCTAGCATCTCTTTTTTCTTCATCTGGCAACAAAGCACCACAGTGGCCAGTATCTGCAGCATAGATAATACATTTATTCAGTCACAACTTGACCAACTGTAACAGTGGGGTGGATGAACGATTTAGCCTTCAGATAAAAATTAAATACTGACAAACACAAATTTTAATATATCTAAGCTATCCCTGTAACAGGCCGTGGAGGCCCATAGAGTTATGAGACGTCGAGGCTCCCACATTTTCTAGACAATCGGCTCACAGATGGCGGTGAAGTTGTCAGCCTTACACGCCGGCCGCCCTTTACCCACAGAAAGATTACTGGTACTCATTTCTGTTAGAGGCTGAGTCGATCGCAGGACCATAGTGTGGCTGGAAGGATTAGATCAATTGAAAAATCGAATTATCTCATCGGGAATCGAAACCGCCACCTTCCGGTTTGTAGCGTAGTGCCTCAACCAATTACGCTACCGCCTACTCCCTTCATCCTTACATATGGTAATACTACAAAGTACGTGTATTTAGCTCACCGATTACGTTCAGATTTTGCTTCTTAGAAGAATTGCCTTTTTACCTGAAAAAGAAAAGAAAAAAACGGTTATTGTTGGTAACATAGATGTGTAACAGTTATAAGACTACGCTGGACTTCGTGTCGTGGATGCATGAATGCAAATGACTGAGTCAACTACCTGTTTACGATAGGGGAAACTTATTTTATTTCTGTGAAAGGAAAGATTAAAACATATTCAGTGTTTAATATGAATCAAGTGCAGGCTCTAATTACGAATGGCGTGTACTTTATTAAAAATTCGGTTAATATTGTCGCGTATCGGGCGTATATCGCGACAAATAAATTCTCGATGTATTCGATGTAGCGAATTTTATTTCACATCCGCTCATACAATCACCCAAATTACAGATTTACGATTACTGCTATCTGCAGTATCACAAATAGTACACTCCAAATGCCACAATACAACTGACTAGTTGCTGGCTAACTCGGCGGTAGCTCCAGGACTCACTGACTGACTCAGTACAACTCGACACGGCGACTGTTACTTTATAACTGACTATGAATAGCCTTCGCTGCTCCCTATGTAGCCCCGATCGGACAATACGGCCACGTAATAGGCACCCTTGTTGCTAGCCACGCTGTCCGGTTACGTCACCGCTGTTGATTCGCCTTGCATAGTTACCCGGTTACGGGGCTCGGCTATCTTCGGCTCCGCTCGGCTCTCTTCGGCTCCGCTCGTGACGTCACCGCGCATGACTGCCAGGATGCGGGGTGATTACTCGCCTATTACGCGAGCGTTACGTTACCGCTGAGGGGTGGGAGGGGAGCGCTGACTCACCCGCCGCGTCACTGCTGGTGTGGGGGGGGGGCTCGGCTTTGCGCAACATGTCACAATATGATGAATGTTCAAACATAAAATGATCCATCACAGCGGTAAATAAGAACTATTTATTTGTGTCTATATTTCCACCTTCAATAAAATCTTTATGTATAAAGATATGTCACGAAATCCTTAGATTATGACAATTTAATTTTCCATATATGATTCTCGATACTGTAAGTAACTATTTCACTTAAAGAGTTGCTAAATCCTGTGCCACACGGCAAGTTTTAGTTGTATCAGCCTTCCCTTCACACACAGCAGCTGCAAGACTTCACATGGCTTATACTGGATATCGCCAGATTCTGACAATCAGTTCGATATGAGGCATATGAATGGATAAAACTGCATAATGAGGAACTTCGTAAATAGTATCATCGTCAAATATAATTAGAATAACCAAATCAAGAGACGAAATGGGCAGGGCATGTAGCACGCGTGGGGGAATAAAATGCATATAGAATTTTGGTTGGGAAGCTAGAAGGAAAGAGACCACTAGGAAGAACTAAATGTTGGTGGGAGGATAATATTAAAATGTATGTTAGAGAAATAAGATGGGGTGATACGAATTGGATTGATCTGGCTCAGGACAGGGACAAGCGGAAGGCTCCTGTGAACACGGCAATGAATCTTCGTGTTTTATAAATTGTTGCAATTTTCTTGAGCGCTAAGCGGTTGGAGGTTTATCAAGAAGGACTCAGCTCCATGGAGTTAATTTAGTTGAAATTATAAAAAAAATTGTGTATTTGTCAGTACCACATTGAAGATATTGAATTTGAGGTTCTTACAGTGAGGTTTAAGACGATGACGGTGTTTTTTCTGGTTGCGATGCTTTGTGGTTTGATGGTTTGTAGGAACATGCCATCTCCATCTTCAATGTCAACGAGTAAGCGAGGCAAGAAATTAGCACCGAACATATAGCAAGCAAAGCTATATGACCCTCCGAAACGTCTGTTAACTTTCATCAGACTACATGGTGTTATAACCCAGAAGATAAAACGCTTCATAGCACCTAAAATCAGACTCGGATGTCGTAACATCTCAACACGGAGCCCGATCCTGGGGCCAACTAAATCCTTATTATCAAAGCTTAGTACCAACCGATACTGCCACCCAGTACAACATTCCAAGTTAAAGTGAAGACAGCAATAACAGATGGGAGCCTAACAAAATGAAATTCCTGTACGGTACTTCTAACTAGAAGTTTTGTCTATTCTCTGCAGAATTATGAAAATAGCTGAAAGGGGCGGAAAAGTTTCAAGCACGCGAAATACGTGTAAGAAGGAAGAAAACAGAAAAGACAGAATTAAAGAAAGGATGGAGAAGAGGAAATGAGAAAGATAATTATAAGTAAGGAGAATGAGTGGAAGAAAGAAGAAAAGAAAGGAATATTTAACAAGTTGTATAAGGTGAAGGTAAAATTTCCATATACTTAATTTAGTTAAGCATTATGCAATGAAGATATGTGGGGGGACTGGAGGTATAGCTCCACCATTCTTGACCTCGGCACTAGATTGAGGTGAGTGGTAGCTGCACGCCACTACCTCTTTACCCCCGGAGAAAGAGCCCCCGGTACCCACTGGATAGGAGACTGGGTGGGCCCCATTGGCGGTCTGGACACTGTGGAGAAGAGAAACATCTTGCACTCCGGAGAAACGAACCCGCGCCGTTCAGCCTGTCACTATACCGACTGAGCTACCCCGGCCACCAAGGTAGATATTAAAATGTGCTGAACCTCGTGAAACTGACGCATCGAGAGGTGTGGAGCAGCGGGACTGTAACTCCGTGGCCTGTAGTCCGCAAGTGAACTATATCGACCGAGCGACCGCCACTTCTCGGTGAAGTTAATGCCAACTTTTGCAGATAGAGGATGCCACGTGGTCAGCGCAACGGATCCCCATGGCCGTTAATCTCGGTGTTCTAGACAGGACTATAGTGAGACAAATTCCCACTCTTCGTGTGCACTGACTGGGCTTGTCAGTATTGTGAAAGACTAGGTCTCCAAATCAAATATGTTTAACACCCCGCCCTTGTGTAGATGAACTCTTCTCAAACATTGATTGAGGATGACCAGTAGACCGAGCGATGTCTCTGCTGTGGCTGTTATGCGCGTTACTGAACCCCTCCGCCGAGTCTACCAATTCATCCCCCGATATAATTACAGCAGAAGCACGTGCTCATTGGAGCTGAGCTGGTCCCGTGGGGCTTTACTGCTAGAAGCATACAAAGCACAAACTTCTGTATTTGTCACGTCCATACAAACAGCCGTACCTCCACCACAGAAGAGAATGTAACAAAAGGTTGTCATTCTGTTCCTCTGAATGCTCTCGCGAAGCTCCTTTCCTCTCTTTCGTCCCTCACATAATTCTATTTCTCCATCTTCTTCATTCTCAAAATCTAACCCATTTATACTTAGACGTTTTCTGAAGCGTGTGACTAACCCAAAACCCAAAACGTAACTGAAAGGATTAGTCTCTGCACACAGCCTCTCTTACATGTGCTGCTTCTTTGTAATTGAGAAGTACGTTACAATCCATTTATCCTTACTCAACTCACTGATGAATCAAAAGTTGTCGTCGTAGAAGAATAGTGGTTAATCTTGTTTCAGTGAAGTTATTTTGATCTCTCATTTCAGGAAAGACTTACTCTAAAGAGAGAATTTTATTATAAGTCATCACTGATAATCATTCTAATGAACATAACTACACCAGGAAGCTTAAACATTCTAAACGGATTTAATATTTAATTATATCCAAAATATTAATTTCATAATCATCTAGCCTAAAAGGTAAAGCTATCTCTGTAACAGGCCGTGGAGGCCCATAGGGTTGTGAGACGTCCAGGCTCCCACATTTTCTGGAAAATCGGCTCAAAGTGGTCTGCCTTGAAATAGATAGCGGCAGTTTATTTGTGCAATTTTCCAAATTAAGTATTTACTGCAGCCTTCTGTTCATCAATATATATAACCTCTGAAACTGGTAAAACATCGTTAAATGAACCAAAATCAATCTATTCAGTCGAAGCATTTAAAGGAAATTGATTGCTTTTAGTTCAGAAGCTTCTTGTTAAATTTCTATTCTCACGTTCATCTCAGCCTCTAGCAGAAATGAGTACCAGGAATCTTCCTGGGGAGTAAAGAGTGGTCGGCGCGTAAGGCTGACAACCTCACCGCCATTTGTGAGCCGGTTGTCTGGAGAAAATGTGGAAACCTCGACGTCTCACAACCCTACGGGCCTCCAAGGTATGTTACAGGGGTAGCTTTACCTATATTTAACTATGCGTTCAGTATCTAGATTATACAGCGTCAGAAGACAGGATGAATAAAAATGATGAATCGGAAAGGATTTTGAAGGAAGAGGCCGTGCCCTAATCGAGGGCCTATCGCGATGTTTACCTGGAGGAACTGACGAAATCCACGAAAGACCTCGGTCAGGATAGCCAGTGTTCTGGACGGAATTCAAACCGAGCACTTCCCGAATACAATTCCAGAACGTTATGTCTAGATCAACCTGTTCGGTAGCATTGTTTATAAGCTCATTAATTACAGGAAGTAGGGTCCCCTTTAAGAAACTTCTAGTTGCATAGTTATTAAAGAAATTTCCCACCCTTTACGAAACCAGAAGGTTCATCACGTCCTCAAAAGCTCACCATTATATATGACAAAGTTGATAAGCTGTAAAATAGATCATAGTAGAGGTAAAAATAAAATTTCCTCTGCGCTTAATTAAATATCACCCCATGAAATGTGTGTGAGAATGGAGATACAACTCCACAATCCTTGATTTCGGCACTAGATGGAGATGAGTGGTCAGCTTCACGTTCCTGCTGCTTTACTTCTGGCGAAATTTCCACTGTTACCCATTACATAAGAGGCTGTGTGGGTCTCAGAACCGGTCTGGACGCTGAGAAGAAGAGAAAAATATCTTGCCTCTTCAGTCCGTAGCCCATCGCTACACCAACCGAATCCAATCATAGAATATTCATAAAGGCTTTCACAGAAATTGGCCAATTATTGTCCAATTAGGAGATCTATGGTTCAATGCGGGAAGGGACAGCTCACTCGTAAGGATCCCAAGGAAGAAGAGCGTTTCACTGCAGCCGTAAAAATGAGATTGGTCCGAAACTGTTGGTTGCAAATGAACGTCGAGGTGTTTGTCTCTTTGTTTCAGTTCGTAATGAATTTGTACGTGGGCGAGACTTCCTGTTTTTCCTTTTTCTCCGTCTTCCTGCTTCATTCTCCGGTTATTCCAAATATGTGGCATTATTACTGGCAGCTCGCCGTCACCAGATTAAGAATGCCCTGTCAAGCACTGTTCGTGCCCAAAGGACTGGATACGTTTGGCAAACACTACTGCCGTCATCTATGACCTTGAAGCTTTCTACCAAAGTAAGTCTGACAGACGAACCGATCGAGTCGGCTGAACGTATAAAATTTTAAATCCCCTGTCATTCTACTCACCATTGTCTAGTTCGTGTTTCAATGTATCATGAACTTCTAAGGTTTAACATCAAGATTGAGGGACCCATAGAAATTCCGACTGGGTGTTCAAAAATTCTGTTTCGAATAATGGACGCGGGTTCAAGTCCCGATGAGGTCATTGGATTTTTTTCAGTTGAACTAATCCTTTCAGCCGCACTAGGCCCTGGGGTCAGCCTCTAATAGAAATGAGTACGAGGAATTAATTAAATAATTTTCCTGGGTAGTAAAGCGCGGCCGGCGCTTAAGGCTGACAACCTTACCGCCATCTTTGAGCTGATTGTCTAGATAATGTGGGACCCTCAACGTCTCACAACCCTACGGGCCTTCGCAGCCTGGTACAGGACAGCTTTACTTTTTACTTTACACTTCTCCGATTCAGTCATCGTATTACTGTCAGAAAACTTCCTAAAGTATCCAAAAATTTGAATCCTGAAATTAATTTACATAAATTATATGTGACTCTAAATTATTGTCGGGGTTTCCGTGGTCTATAAACGGAAACTACGACAATAATTTACAGTCATCTGTAAGCATTATTCGAAGGTGTTTTACATTCGTGTTTATTGTAATAGACACAGACGCTCAAAAGAACAGGGAATAACGGATATACCCATCAAGTATTCGTCAAACAAATGAGATATCCATCTCAACGACGTATCATAATTTGGAGTCTAGCGGAAAAGAAGAATGGATCTCAGCGTCTGTATGTAGCGCTGCACATCAGCTCGCAACACGCCAGAATTGTTCACCTTCGAAGTGTCTTCAGTGATCCAGAAACAAAAGAAAAACTCCGTGGCTACAATCCGCAAGCGAACTATACCGACCGAGCGACCGCCGCTTCTCGGCGAAGTTAGTGCGAACTTTTGCGGATAAAGGGTGTCACGTGGTCAGCGCAAAGGATCCCCAGGGCCGTTAATCTCGGTTTTCTAAACCGGAGCCCCAATTTCCTTGCAAGAGATCCTCAATTATCCACACGAGGCTGAGTGGACCCCGTTCCAGACCCACTACTTCTCACAAAATCTGGTAGCGCCGGGAATCGAACCCGGAACTCTGACCACAAGACCACAGAGGCGGTCACTTCAGCGGTACACAGAACTGTCAATTGCTAGTCACAGTTTACGGGAGAAATACTGTAGGGTTTTCTTCGGTTCCCGGCGGTATGACATTGTACATCTCGCATATAGGAAATCCCTTAGTAAAAATATTGTTCATGTAATTTTAAATTACGTCTAAGATTTCAATATTGTGACGCTCTCAAATCTGAGTGTATTTAAAATGAGATTAATTAATAGGTACATTAGAACCATAATTTCATACACGCCTGTTTCCGAACTCTCCTATGGCCCTCATAAAAATATTATTTCGACACAATATGCAGTCGTACATTTCCGATCTGTCAAGTGGACCGCATTATTACACATCAAGTCGGACCGGTCGCGAGTCCTTGCGGAGAGGGAGTGGAGAGATTGCGCAGATAGGGTCAGCCCGGTGGCGCTGCATGATACGTGATGTGTTTCAGAGCATTATCCCTTCTAATCTTGTATAGATTGACTCCACAAGAAGTCAACAAACATGTTTTCATGTCAGGAAGCTATATGATACGATGAAAAGATATTTTTCAAAGATCCTTAAATTTTCGTAGTCCAGTTGAGCAATAAGGACATTTGATATATTCTTGGATCTGAGGTTCTCAAGAGTTCTATCTTCTGGAATATAAAGCTCTGTACTCTAATGAAAATCAACAGACGTTAGAGTACTGCTTGACTTCCGCCGTACCACACGGCATTATATCCAAGAAGATAAATTATTGATACATATTTTATTCAGTGGTTTAATTCACGATGTTATCAGTAATTCAGAAAATTTATCGATGTTCTGTAGGGTAATTAGTGTACAATGGATGTGTGTGGATGGAAGTGGTCGTGGTAGGACACAATTACAAGCGAGTTCCAGCTGCCTCCCATAATTAAAACCAACTTCACTAACACGGATCTAATTTCACCTCCCATCTTCTTCTGGGCTTCTCAGATAAGTTTCCCCAGTGGTTTTCTTACAAAAATGCTGTACTCCTCTCCAACACACAACAGCGTCTGGGACTTCGCCCTCCCAGTAAGAAGGGCTGAAGTGTTTCTTCTTATAGACGTTATATGCGTTTAATATTGTAGCGTGTAGAGCCGTTGCTATGCAACGGCCGCGAGATGTCAGATATACCGTGGCCGTTTCTGGGCAACGGCTCGGTAAACACGTTCCTGCAGCAACATACACGAACTCAACAACAGAAGAGCTGTGTTTTCTATGTGATCCGTGCTGAGATGTTATAAGCAAGGGACAGGTTTAGAGCTTAGTCAGTTCTGTACGAGAGTCTGTGAAGAGAGGACTTGAGCCTGTAGGCAGAGGTATAGCCATTGTTGGAGCTGTTACCAGGAAACGGCCAGTAATAGACTGAGAACGCTAGACTGTGTGGTCTAGTGATCTCTAAAAGTATGAAAATAGCGATAATGTTATAGTTATTTGTACTTAACGACCTGTAAGTGGTCAATAAATAAAATAAATAATGCCGCAGTAACGTTTTCATCAAATACAAATATAGACATACAGAGAGATGGGAAGGATTTATGTATTATGATGTTGAGATGCCATGAAATACCAAATTTCATAAAGTCTGGTTCAGCTATTCAAATGTTGGGAAGGAGAGACACACAGAGGGCATGAAGGTTCCATAAGCCTATTTTCATTTTTCAAACCAAGGAAAGTAGGTTAAAAAACAAATAAATATAAAGATATCGAAATGTTCTCTTCACCCGGACAAGAAAACAAACCCCCATAGCTGTAATTTTATTCATACAATATGAGCGCTATGTGGTAGAACTGGCCGCACTGGGCTCAATATAGCGCCAAGCTGGGCCAACGGCGAAGGGCATGGAACTGCCTACGCGTGAAGCAGAATGGACAGGTGCAAGAATCGTCCTCAAGGTCCAGGTGAGTTCCTCTACGGTTGGGCAAAGCCGCACGGCACGCATGCGCACGTGTCATTATATTGGCATTCCTGCATAAGGTGATTTCAAATGAGGAGCAGTAATGCAAACACGAAAATTTTCCCGCTCCTGAAAGTGAATCTAATATCGTATCAACAATAAGACTAAACGTGCTTCAACGTGACACAACAGTTACTACCGTCTGATTAACCAACCACCATTCAGTTAACAAATTTTGAAAGTCCACATGATCAATATTAAATTTCGCTTTGGACCCAAATCTTCGTAGTCTACTTTATAGGAACCTAAAAGAGGGGGTAGCGTAGATAGTTGAGGCACTATGCTATAACCCGGGAGGTCGTGGGTTAGAATCCCGATGCGGTCATTGAATTTTTCAATTGACCTAATCCTTTCAACCGCATTATGGCCGAGGGATCAACACTGCCTCTAACAGAAATGAGTACCAGGAACCTTCCTGTTGGTAAAGGGCGGCCGGCTGCCAACCTTACCGCCATCTATGAGCCGATTGTCTAGAGAAAATGTGGGAGTCTCGACGTCTGAAAACCGTATGGGTCTCCACGGCCTGTTACAGGGATAACTTAATCTTCTTTAAAACATACCCTTTTTACACTTCCAAAAAAACAGGTAATAGTGGCTCAACTAGTCAAGAAGTTTCCCACCTTCTGTGAAACCCAAAGATTAATTAATGTATTCACAGGAGTACACTGTAGGACCCTGTCTTGAGACACATTAATCTATTTCACACTCACACACTATTCCTTGAAGATACATTTTAATATTATTCTTGCACCCACACTTTGGTATCCGAAGTAATCTCCTACCCTCAGGTTTCCGATTAAAATCTTGAACATTCTTCCCCCCCCCCCACACACACACACACAAGCATTACATGTGCTCCCATCTCAGCGTTTTCGATGTAATTATCAAAAAAAAANAAAAAAAAATCAATGCAAATAATATTTTCTGAAGAGTGAAAATTGTGAAGCTTTCCCAGCCTATTGCTACCTTCTCTGTCTTGAGTGTAAATATTCTCCTGAGCAGCCTAAACATTGACTTGATCTGTGAGTAATGGGTTTGTGTCTGCAGTAAGGGGACATATTCCAGCGAGGAATGAACACTTGCACACGGCGCATTCCAACCTGGATTACAGCTTTACAAACTTGTTTAATTTCTACTCCTAACATCAGTAAAGAAGCAACAGTCTTTTTTCTTCAACCTGCAGGAAAGAAAAGTGAAGTGAAATTAAACAAACACAGAGTTTGTGTTAATATGCAGGGTAAATAGTTATTTCCATAAAATTCTTTTCCCTCACAAGCGTTTTAATCTAAATATTTTCACTGCCCGCCCCCCCAGAGACTGCTCAAACTGCTGCAAGATACAGACAGATAATCAGACAAAGGGATATGACCTCTGCATAAGTTGTTCATTTACTTTCTAAATAAGTCTGAACAATGCAACGCAAAGTGGGTCCACACTGAGATAGTACGGAGCAGTACACCCAGTACAACGCACATACAAGGAAGCGGCACACGATATAACTGAAGACCACAAGTACAATACAATTTTATATCGATGAACACGTGTACCTTAGCACTATACATAACTTCCCCCTTATATATTTACATATCATACCCCTGGCACTATGTTATAAGCCGAAGGTCGCGGGTTAAAATCCCAATGAGGTGGATTTTTTTTTTTCCCAATTGACCTAATCCTTCCAGCGGCGCTATGGCTCTGGGGTTGACTCAGCCTCTAACAGAAATGAGTACCAGGAATATTCCTGGGGAATAAAGGGAGGATGGTGCGTAAGGCTGACAATTTGGGCCGCGCCATAGCTCAAGCGGTTAGTCGCTGGCTTCCCACCACGGCGGCCCGGGTTCGATCCCGGATCTGGTCAAGTGGGATTTGTGGTCGACAAAGTGGCGCTGGGGCAGGTTTTCTCCAAGTACCTCGGTTCCCTGCCAATCTTCATTCCACCAATTGCTCCACAATCACCCTCACCTATCATCTGGGGCTGGTACAATAGGTCAGAAGTGGCCGGAGTACAAGGGACTTAATCCCACCCCACTAGAAATAAAAAGAAGACTGACAACTTTACCGCCATCTGTGAGCCGATTGTCTAGAGAATATGTGGGAACCTCGACGTCTCACAACACTACGGCCCTCCAGAACTTGTTACAGGAATAGCTTTAACTTTACTTCTGGTCACTATGAGCGTTCACTTGCGGAATCTTAACAACATGGATCCACGAACTATACAGTGATGTAGCGTAATATTACATTGGGCACTATAACCTTTGAAACTTAGCATATTTAATTTTTAATAATTTTTAATAACCTTTAATAGATGCATCTAGTCCTTCCAGTGCAAATTCAATATATTTATGTAATATATTTTTATATATCCTTCATACTTTATCCACATATTCAATTTTAATATTTATATTTAACTTGAGGCGCAAAAATTCTGTATCTTAAAGAGTATGACACGTTGCAACAAATATGGATCCATATTAAGGAGTTCAATGACCCTAGACCTATTCTTGTATCACTGCCTGATGATGTTTCTATGAGACCGAAACATGTAGCAGAAAATAAATATTCAATTGTAAAGTATTGATTGATTACCTATCACCTTTGTTACGGTGATGGCTAACCGAACCATATATTCTTAACAATGCAGTCATTCAGACTAAAAAAATAACGAATTGATTCAGTTCCTTGATACCGATCATATCAGATGATATTTAGTTAACCCCATACAGTAAGAAGGGCTTCGCATTGGTGTTTAATTTTCCCTTCTCTATGATAATGGGCAGGGCAGTGAGATCTGTAGGCGTGCTTTCATTAAATTCACAGTTTATTCAGCATTACGTCCCCGTCAAAAAGAAAAAACTCTGGACAAAAATTACAATATCAAATATAATGAAGTACTAAGTAAATATAATCATCTGTTCAGTTCGAAACTAACGGGAACGAACCGCCATAAAAGGCATATATCAAGCGGCCGGCTCTTCTTTCAAATAGGAGACCGGGCTGGGAGTGTCAGAAACATGCTCTAATGAGATTCAAACACGTTGAAAAGTTTGGTTAAGTTAATGATAAAGAGGAAACGTAAAGAACTCAACCAGATGGCTGTGTTTCATTACTTTGTTTAGAATTTTATGTAAAGCAGAGATAGTAAGACGGACCTTGCAGGTGTGTGAGCTCTATAAATAAAATATATGTCAACAAACAGCAGAAGAAATTCCAAAACTAGATAACAAGAATTTTATCGTCTTTGTTAAGAATTGAGATTTTCAAGGCGATGACTATGAAGAATGTATTCTTCTGGGATGTGGCGTCGTGTAGATCTTGTGTCAGCCGACGTTTCGGAGGAATGTATCGCCTCCATCTTCAGGGTAGAAAAATCCGTGAGCGAGGAACTAGCATGAGCAGTTTTCT
>NW_019733843.1:732480-744272 GCF_002891405.2 Cryptotermes secundus | reverse complement strand
GTTTTTAAAAGAGGGGAGCAAGTCTTGACAAATCCTTTATAAGCCACTGTATGACAGAGCCCAAATATTTTGTGCACTGTATAACCCTGTATAACAGTTCTCAACTCACACCGAAATTACTGCGATAGTTTATAAACCATTTGGGGGGGGGGATATCCTATGTTTCGTGTAAATTGTCGAACTAATTTTCAGAAGTTCCCGCTGATCCTAATCCAACTTGACTTAGAACGCACTGAATGGAGAAACAGAAAGACAGGTATGAAATGTTCCAACTTCACCTTCAAATTTAAAATTAAAATTGCAAGATATATCTTTCTCCACGGACATAACTGAAAAATAAACAACAGATTAAAAGTTATGTTCGGTAAGCAGCCGCACCAACGAAAATAACCCTCACTAGAACTAACTTGGCTTCCAGTTACACGTTCCTCCATATAGGCTGTGTACTGAAAGGTATTTCCATTAATATTTAAAGTTGTCCCTGTGCTTAATTAAGCGCCACATCATGAAGACATAAGTGGCAGTGGAGGTACAGCTCCATGCTTTCTTAACCTCAGCACTAGCTGAATGTGGATGATCAGTCACACACCTCGGCAGCTTCATTCCCGAGAAAGGAGCCTCCGGTACCCATTTGACAGGAGGATGAGCGAGCCCCGAAGACGGTCAGAACGCTGTGGAGAAGAGAAATCTCTTTACACCTGCCGGGAATCGAACCCAGATTTCTCGTCCGTCCTTTCTATAACCTACTTGTGTTACTGCCTGCGATTCCATTTCTGCTGTGAAAGGATTCAGGGCTTGATCCATAACCCAGAGTTCTCAAACTCTGGTTGACAAACAGGAAATGCAAATGGTAATTATGACAACGTAATTAAACATGGCGGCACAGCGAACTCATACTGGACATGCGAACGGTTACTTTCCATACTTAAATAGCTTGGTAACCATGTATATTGCATTACATTAAATATTTATGATAATGGTCGTTTTTCCAGCACTCTGCCAATGCTTTCTTCGGAAGGGAACACAACATGTTGACCTCTCTCTGAACAGCCGGAGCCTTATATAGCACAGTGTAAGGTTTTACTTCCTTGTTGTCATCGAATACGGACCGAGTGTGTTTGAGGAGAGTGTGACGTATAGAACATATTCTCTATCTCACTCTGTTCTCAGACAGACACTTCGGCCTGGAGCCAAAACAGAGGAAAGAGTAAAGGCTGGAGGAAACTATACAATTATGAGCTCCATAAATCACAATCTTCAGCAAATATTATTTAATTTTTTTTTTCTTGGCACTACAGCCCCAGTGGGCCTAGGCCTACCTCCATGAACTTCTCCGTTCACTTCGGTTTTTCTAGATCTTACACATTCGGTAGGACTCCTTGGACGAGTGATCAACTTGTCGCAAGACCTCTACCTATACACAAACACAGAAAAACGCACAGACACAAATTAAACATCCATTCCCTGAGTGGGATTCGAACCCACGATCCTGGTTTCCAAGCGAGCGAAGACAGTACATGCCTTAGACAGCTCGGCTACCGTGACGGGCAGTGTATAAGAATAATATATAAGAATTCAGTTCGTACCTCACAGGAAACAGATTCGAACCCACGATCCCGGTTTCCAAGCGAGTGAAGACAGTACATGCCTTAGACCGTGACAGGCATTATTTAATTATTACAGTGTTTAAATGGATAATTAGACGGGTGCAATAGAAAAATCGTCATTGTGGCTGAGGACCCGGTTAAAGCCTCATACACTCTGAACCTAAAGCAAGGTGGCGGTACATCAGGAGCATCTTCTGTCAGTCCTTATGAGGGCAGGGATCTCTGACAGCCACTGTGCACTGTGTCCGAGGTACGCAGTCCTCAAAGTCAAGCTGAAAGTGATGGCGACAAACCCTTTCCGCATTTGCTCCGAAACGCACGTCCGCCATCAAGTTCGCAGTCATTTTATATATCTACCAAGATGAACAATCGATACAGGCCTCTTCTATTTTCCCCAGTTTTCACGCTTTAGACCCTAAATGCATATAGGATATTGGTGGAAAAGCCAGAAGGAAAGTGAGCACTAGGAAAACCTAGATGTGGGGGAGGGATAATATTAAGATGGAACTTAGGGAAATAGGATGGGGTGTTATGAACTGGGTTCATATGGCTTCAGATACGAGACAGTGAGAAAAATTAGGATATGAACCTTCGCGTTCCAAAGAGAAAAAGATAGGAAATTCTTGAATAGCTGAGCGTCTGGTCGCTTCTCAAGAAGGACTCAGCTGCAGGGAGTTAGTTAGGATCTCCACAGAAAATAATTATTCAAGAGTATGTATATCTTTGCCTTGAGTGGGATTCGAACAGGAAGCACAAGTGTTCGAATAGTCCAAGGTTCCAAGCAGTCGTTGTGAAGAGGAACGGGTTATTTTTAGAATTATACATTGCATTCATAACTAGAACATCTTCCATTTACAGAACGTACTTCTATGTTGTGTAACCTCTTGAACGATTCGAGGAACGAGATATACAACAAAATAAAACGAAGATGTCCGCCTCCCAGGCGCAAATCCAATAAGTTTTAAGGCTGAAATTTCTGAAGGTGCTGTGTTTTACTTCAACGTGGTTTCAACGTGAATTCTTCCATCCTTCCTATCTTTCGTCTACACAAAATATAACGTCATTTTCCAGAAGAAGGCTATTTGAACTCACAGAAGATATCTTCACCACCGCTTTCTTTTGACGTCGAGGTATTGCACGACCTTACACGCCGTTTTATACAATCTGAGTGCAGTCTGCTGGGTGGTATACGTAGTTCTCTGTTTGGTAATCTCGTTTACAAATAGGTCAACCGACATTGCGGGATGTTACCGAAACATAATCTGAGCGCATTCTTTTATTCGAGATATGGAAAATTTCTGCCGATAACAATTCTACCGGGTTCACATTCATAACTGAGGATCAATATGAAAACTTCCAACATTCTATCCACAGTGTAAAAAAAAAGAACCAAACAAGTAAGGCAAAGCTGCTTACAGATGAATTCAAAAGGACCTGAACGTCTTCCATATCCGGCAGGTTTCCGTCAGGCAGGTGTTCACTCACGGAAAAACAAGTTAGGAAATGTATCCATAGCATAAAAATATGGCGTCTTGGTATATAGGACAATTTTTTTCAGGGCAATTTGCTACGTCCATCTTAACACATTATCACACTATCTATCTATCTGCCAAACTACGGGGAGCCATGTCCCAGAAGACGGTATTTTTCAACATAACGTTTATTCTCTACAGGCCATACAGAGTCAGCCTCAACTAATCGGATAGGGTAGACGTTGCCCTCACTGATATCTGAGAGATATACAACAAACTCATAGCAGAAATATCAGTGTTTTAGTAACATACAACTTACGTTAACATGGAAACTGTTAATCCAGGTTCGATTCTTGAAAAAATATTTCCTATAGGAACGTAGCCGGTCACGGTAGCCGAGCGGTCTAAGGCATGCATTGTCTTCGCTCTCTTGGAAGCCGGGATCGTGGGTTCGAATCTCACTCAGGGCATGGATGTTTGTGTGCGTTTTTCTGTGTTTGTCTACAGGTAGAGGCCTTGCGACGAGCTGATCACCCGCCCAAGGAGTCCTACCGAATGTGTACGATCTAGAAAAACCGAAGTGAACAGAGTTCATGGAGGTAGGCCTAAGCCCACTGGGGCTGTAGTGCCAAGGGGGAAAAGAATAGGAACGTTATCTTCTATTTGACTTCAAAGTAAATCTGAGACCAAAATAATTTTTACCTTATCAAGGATCCAAACAAAACTTAGATCATTTGTTGAAAATTACAAGGCAAAATCTTCTATAATTTCCTTCCAGAAACATTATTGCTACATATGGAATATGTACCAACGAACCATGAATTAACAGAGAGGCTTATTCTGCTTCGGAACCCACGCTCTGTTTACTGATGTAGCACTGTCAATTAACAATTAAAACAAACCACAAACCCCTCAACGCCGGGTAATGAAGCGGATATAAAATCAGTCAACACTCAACACTCAACACACACCTGCCTATGAATTCCAGTTCTAATGCACAGCCGGGTAGTTGTATACAATGAGGCTTCAGGCCTTTACGTGAAATACTGCCACATGTGGGCCTAGAAGTAGCGAAATGATCCATGTAAGATATAGGAAACACACATATTTAGAAGGTCATGGCAGTAATTTCTCTACAATGTATATCTGAACCAGATGAATTAACAGCAGACAAGATAAAAGATACACACTCTTCATCAAAATGCCTTTATAGCACACACAGAAATTCGGGGAAAGACAATGGGATTTTAACCTGACTAATTACCTGCATTTAGTGACGAATAAGAAAATGTAATATATTCTGAAATTTTGTACGCACTCAAAACGGGGTTTCAGGCACCAATATTTTTCCTTCTCCGTTAATCGTCACAAATTAATTAAATAAGAACAAATGTTTCTTCCTGAATTGTTTTGTTCTGATGCTGTGGCGGCAGCTAAATTACTGCTTGTCCTCGCCAGCACAGTCATTCCTGGTTCTGAGTCCTGTCGGACTCATAGCCATATTTTACTGTCTCATGAATCTTGGAGTTGTGCAACTCAAAGATTTGAAATGCTAATCGTCTACTCTCCTTCTTCATGACACGGACCGCATAGAAAACGATGCATCAAACAATTCTATTGTTGCGTATGTATTCGTTGCTGCGGCAACGTGTTTACCGAGCCATTACCTAGCAAAGATACAAATGGACACACATATAGACAGGAAGGGGATCTCATAAGCTTAATTTTTCTTTCCAAAATAAGGAAAGCAAACTAAAAAGCACAAAAAAACATTAATTAGCGACACGCCTACTGAAGTGACTATAAAAATCGTAAACACAGATCGAATTTATGTGAAATATGCTTTAAACTATTTTTGTTGTAAATTATACAATGCGAGACGTCGCCACAACAAATTCAATCAGAAATATAATTATTGGCATATTTAAAACTCGATAATTGCACGAACTGGAACGCCACAGGCTTTAATATTGGCTTCATTAATGTTAATCACGAATTATAATGTATTCAATGATCAAAGACAGGCATTCGCCATTCTGCATATTACAGTAACCATCTCAGTTCCAGTGTTTGTATTTAAAATTACCCTTCACATTTATGGAAAGCACCCCATTAAGGCAAATTACATAATGACAATTATAAAACGTAACATTCTGAATTGCTATTCCATGGTGAATTGCTTCCAACTTTACATATGAATGCAGATGTAACTGAGATATTTTCATATTTCACTAACAAAGTAGTACTATATATGTGTTTCATAATTACCATTTCAATAAAACATGATCCGTAACAGATTAAATTACTTATTTGTTAATTAAAACCATTCGTTCCTTCTTGAGATAGAACGAAACAAATTAGTCACTCCCGACAGTCAACAGTTGCGAATGTTTCACATTCTCACAGTAATCAATATAAAAGTTACGGTCGCTGGGATATTACGACGTGTAGGCAGGACTGTGATTCTGAATGGGTGTGAAACTTGGTCTCTGATATTAAGGGAAGAACATAGACTGAGGGTGTTTGAGAACAGGGTGTTGAGGAGAATATTTGAACCGAAGAGAGATGAAGTGACAGGAGGTTGGAGAAAACTGTATAATGAGGAGCTTCATAACTTGTACTCATCTCCAAGTATAATTAGAACGATCAAGTCAAAGAGGATGAGGTGGGCAGGGCATGTAGCACGAATGGGGTAGAAGAGGAATGCATGTAGTGTACTGGTGGGAAAGCCAGAAGGAAAGAGACCACTAATAAGAGTAAGACGTAGGTGGGTGAACAATATTAAAGTGGATCTTAGAAAGATAGGATGAGATGATATGGATTGGATTGATCTGGCTCAGGATAGGGATTAGTGGAGGGCTCTTATGAACCTGTAATGAACATTCTGGTTCCATAAAATGCTGCTAAAATGTTGAGTAGCTGCACAATTGGCTGCTTCTCAAGAAAGGCTCAACTCCATGAGTGAGTGAGGCAAATAGGTATGTTCCTTTCAAACTGTGGTACCTATCTACCAGGCTACATGGCGTCACAGCCCACTGTCGTTACCTTTAACTGCTAGGATGTTACATATATAAGGCCAGTTACTTCAAATATATTGCGACCCATTCATTATTCATTACCCAATGCCAATGGCGCAAATTAGTCTGGCATACTATCTCCTTCCTTGCTTTTTGAAAAGCATCCAGTAACTCAGCTACTCAAGAACTGTCTAACATTTTATTTAACCCGAAGTTTCATTACCGTGTTCACAAGGTCTCTGACCTTAGCCAGATCAATCCACTCCAAAACACTCCATCCTATTTCTTTAAGATGCAAAGAATCTGTTCAAGTCCAAAGCCCTGTGTAACAAAATTATTTTTTAAGTCGAGGTGTTGTTAAGTCCCACAACTAACCTCAAAACTGGATGATGAAACCTTGTCTGTTGCCTGCGACTGTTTAGTCGCTATTCTCCATACCTGGAGGCCGTCTCCTCCATCCGCAACCTGAGGATGCGCCTTGTCGTGGTTAAAAGGGACCCGCTTAACGTGGAGTCTGACCCACTGGTAGCGTCGTTATATATATGACAAAAAGTTTTTTTATTTTCCTTGGCACTACAGCCCCAGTGGGCCTAGGCCTACCTCCATGAACTTCTCCGTTCACTTCGGCTTTTCTAGATCTTACACTTTCGGTAGGACTCCTTGGGCGGGTCATCAGCTCGTCGCAAGGTCTCTACCTGTACACAAACACAGAAAAACGCTCAAAAACTTCCATGCCCTGAGTTGGATTCGAACCCACGATCCCGGCTTCCGAGCGAGCGAAGGCAATGCATGCCTTAGACCACTCGGCTACCGTGACCGGCTGACAAAAGTTTACTCTGTGTAATAATGAATCAGAACAGTGGGGTGGTGTCCATTTGTCTTCACAGAAGGGGAGCCTCAAAATACATCTGTCATGGTAATCGGCCTTCAAGTTATGTGCAGAGTCGCGTATATTCAATAGAGTTGAGTCTCCTGCAAACCATTAAACCAAGCAACTGTTCGTTGACAACAAACGCTGTGTACGCGGAAGTAGTTTTCAAGGCTGGAAGTTTTACACATTATCGGAAAATATGAAGGAGACAGAAGAAAAGTTGCCACATCAACTCCCTCTCTGTCTCTCTCTTTCCCCCTAAAACTGAGATCACGTATCTCTATGAAGAGCGGTACCGGGCTATAAAGCATAGGGCATAGCGTGCTTTCTGCACACATCAGCGGGGGCACCGAGACAGAGAGGAAGAACTTCGGCAATTGAAGTGAATGAAGCAGAATATTACGACTAGATAAATCACGGGCTATATGTTTCTGCACGTACGTAGGTAAACTAGAATGAAATCGAGGGTTGTAAAAGTATAATGGGGTGTGGAAACTGGAGCAAGAATATTTTTCTCAGTGTTATCTTTATGGTAATCGCCGCGGCCAAAGCGTTCAGCCTGATGCATAGTCTATGACCTTAAATGTGTTCCAAACTTTCTTTATGATCAGCGAAAAGTTTCCAGGGCGCGTTTCACAAAATTTCGGTACCGCCCATTTGATTTCTGCCCTTGCAATAACAACTCTCCGGTTTGTAGGATTTAAGGTTATCACAACAGTGGTTATGAAGAGAACTGTCTCCTTGGATATAACTCATATATAACCGAGGTTTCGGAAGAATATATTGGTCCCATTTTCAGTGACGAATAAGTCGAGCAAGATACCAGGGTTAACTCTGTTCCCCACCTGCTTTCACGCTGGCACCTTGCTCCGCTTATTCGACCCTGAAAATATGGGCGATATATTCCCCCGAAACGTTGGCTGACTTACAACGGACTATATGCCATTATCTCCCAGAAGACAGCATCCTTCAAACTTTCCGGTTCGACAGATTTTGATGTAACGTGAACTGATACAAAGTTAGGTTTTGGCCCACATTCGAAAATGTACCCCACTTCATGCTTCAATTATTTGCATACGGTCCGTGTGTGTGGTAGAGACACACTAGCCTAAATCTTACTATAAGGTACCTCACCGCCATCTTTGAGCCGAATATCTACAAAATGCGGGAGTCTCGACGTCTCACAATCCTATCGGCCTCCGTGGCCTGTTGCAGATAGCTTTACCTTTTACTACTACAAAGACGTGATAATATAAATAGAACCAGCTGAAGAAAAAATGTTGGATGGGGTGGGGCTACAGATACTAAAAACACTTATGACATGTATTTAGAAGTTCCAATTTAATTTTATCGGACGTAAAAACGAATATTTTTTTCGCCCCCTTCAGCAGGTTGGCTACAGGCTGGACGACCTAGGAACCGGGGTTCCATTTATGGTAGGGGAAAGATATTTTTCTTTTCTCCATAAGGTCCAGACCAGCTCTAGGACATAGCCAGACTGCTACACACTTGTTAATGGGTGTTATTTACCCGGGTTACAGCGGGCGAGGCTCAGCTCCGTGAGTGAGTGATACTTACTTACTTACTCATGGAGCTGAGCCCATCTTGAGGAGACGCCAATTCTGCAGCTACCGAAGAATTTCCCAGCATTTTGTGGAACCCGAAGGTTCATTACCGTGTTCACAAGAGCCCTCCACTGGTCCCTATCCTAAGACAGATCAATCCAGTTCATCCCACCCCATCCTATCCCTCTAAGGTCCATTCTAATATTGTCCAGCCACCTACGCCTTGGTCTTCCCTGTGGTCTCTTTCCTTCTGGCTTTCCCACCAATATCCTATACGCATTTCTCGTCTCCCCCATTCGTGCTACATGACCTGCCCGCCTCATCCTCCTTGATTTGATCATTATAATTATACTTGGAGAAGAGTACAAGTTATGAAGCTCCTCATTATGCAGTTTTCTCCAACCTCCTGTGATTTCATCTCTCTCTGGTCCAAATATTCGCCTCAACACCCTCTTTTCAAACACCCTCAGTCTATGTTCCTCCCTTAATTTCAGAGACCAAGTTTCACACCCATACAGAACCACAGGCAAAATTATAATTTTGTATATTCTAATTTTTATGTAATTAGGCAGCAGACGAGAAGACAAAAGGTTCTGGACCGAATGGTAGCAAGAATCACCCGAGTTCAATCGCCTCTTAATTCCCTCCTGAATCAGGTTTCGATCTGTTATCGTTGTTCCCAAATATCTGAACTGTGCCACATTTTCAAAACATCTGTTTCCTATCTTTATGTCATGAGTGAGTGATAGACAGGCTTAAATGTTCAGTAACAAGTGACGTGCCACTGCGCACACTTTTTTAAAAAGTGGCAGCTACTCAGGCATTCAAAATATTAGTCTTCTTTATGGGTAAATTCCTGCCATTGGACGTGCTACAGTATTTGACACGACACGACACAACGTAGCATTAATTTTACAGGGTTCTATCCACCAGTTACATCAACGAACTTCAACACAACATGAATTTAACTATTTACACATCAAATCACTATACGTATATTACTTATATTTCACAAAGCTTTTATGCAAACATAATATACAAAATTTCTTCTGATATTTGTTCTCCCCCTGAAGAGAGTTTCCTTATGACCGAAATATGTCGCGTAAGAAATAGCATTTAATCAGCAAAGAGGAAATAATTTAGGTAAGTTTGAATGTTGACTTCACAATTTATTTTAATTAAGTATGACAAGTTCTGTATTACTCACCTTGTGAAGGAACACGTAAAATCTGTGAATTTTGCCTTGGGCCGAAAATGAAAGTAAGTTATACAGGTTTCCTTTTCGGCCAGTAACAAGAGAAGAGCAATATGTCGTGGCATATGATGTGTTAAAAACATTACATCTTAGATTCTAAAGGGTTCTGACGATGGTGTATAACACACAGAATTACTTGTTCCCCCCCTCCATCGGCCGGTATTCTAGAGACTAGGAAACACGACGTTACGGAAACTATATCTGTTTCCGTCCTCAGGTGAAGGAGGAAGACACCTGGGTGTACCCTATCACAATTTCTTTTTGTATATTTTCTTGTTGTGTCTCGAAGAATTAGCCTCGTCTCAATTAATTAAATAGCTGTGTGAATCTGACAGGTTGTCCAGTGATAGAGGTTAGCTCTTTCTAAGGGACCCAACTGATTAAGTGTCTTCCTCCCTCACTGAGTATGGAAACAGATCCAGTATCCGAAACGTCGTGTTTTCTACTATCTAGAATACCGGATGATGGAAAAAGTCCAAAAACTCAGTAAATTCTTAACATTACATCTTTCAAACACATTTTAGAGGCGACTCATAGAGATTTTGTTAATATTAGAATATTACTTACTAACTCATGGAGCTGAGCCCTTCTGGAGGAGCCGCCAATTCTGCAGCTACTCAAGAATTTCCCAGAATTTTATGGAACCAGAAGGTTCATTACCGTGTTCACAAGAGCCCTCTACTGGTACTTATCCTGAGCCAGATCAATCCAATCCATAACATCCCATCCTATACCTCTAAGATCCATTTTAATATTGTCCACTCACCTAGGCCTTGGTCTTCCCTGTGGTCTCTTTCCTTCTGGTTTTCCCACCAATATCCTATACACATTCCTCGGCTCCCCCATTCGTACTACATGCCCTGCCCACCTCATCCTCTTTGACTTGATCATTATAATTATACTTGGAGAAGAGTACAAGTTAAGAAGCTCCTCATTATGCNGAGACAAAGTTTGCCACTCATACAGAACTACAGGCAAAATTATAGTTTTGTTATGTTCTAATTTTTATATTTTGGACAGCAGACGAGAAGACAAAAGGTTCTGGACTGAATAATATTAGAATATTCCATATCATAAATTATAGGCCTATATGATACATCGGGTGCATGCGGAGAACGCGTACTGTTGCTCGGAAGTGGGTGATAGCTTGAACACCCTCACGTAGTTCTCTTTTTTCCCCCCCTGAACTCTCAATATCGTACATGGAGAGCTGTGGTAGGATATACAGGGGAGGGGGCAGATGTGGGAACAGAATCAGCTGGATATTGGGCAGGGAAAGGCAGGATTGGATGGAAACGCTGCTACTGCATGGGAGATTGTGAGGGCTTCCCAGCGTATCCGCCACGATACGTCATTCAGATGAACCCTCCTAAAAGCGTGCCTCAGCCCCTGAACCACCCAACTCACCCCATTTCCACTCATCACATCCCATCGACACACGCATGCGCAAAACATTAAGTCCCACAAGGGACACAACAATTCAGTGCTGACATTAGGTCATATACCTACAAAGCAATATTTTCTACATGGTGAGCTGTAACTTCCTTTAATTCCGAAAAGGCATTACCGTAGACTGATTTAATGTTGAATATTTTTATTCATATGCAGAAGGTCCAGATTCGAACATCTATATCCGATATCGTGATATTACTCAGTCTTTTGATGAATGAAAGCATTGTGATTTAAGAATAAGTTATTTCGTCTTGATTTTCAAGTTCGTAAAATTCTACTCTTGATAGGGAACCGTCAGTAGCTATGCGATCATACTTTTAGTTTATATTAATTAATTAACGAGGGCCTCCATGTTTTCAATTTAAATGCGTCGAGCGCTTAATAAAAGCTACTTGGCCACAGTGACAAAACCTATATAAATATGTAAGATTTGAGGCTTTCACGGCGGTGACTATGAAGAAAGCAGTCTTCTGGGATTTGGCACCGTGTATATGTGGTGTTAACCGACGTTTCGGAGGAACGTATCGCCTCCATCTTCAGGGTAGAAGAAAAA
>NW_019733843.1:627730-723369 GCF_002891405.2 Cryptotermes secundus | reverse complement strand
GAAACGTCGGTTAACACCACATATACACGGTGCCAAATCCCAGAAGACTGCTTTCCTATACAAATATGTTTATGTTCCTCATACAGCCTCTAAATTTTCCGAGACATTCATTAATCTACATATAAGTCAAACTACCATAAGCATCTTAGCGAAGTTAGTCACATGGACACTTTGCCTGCAGTAAGACCGCCTTTCTTAATCACTCAAATTCTGCAGTGTTCTCTTTTGACATTATCTAACAGATTTTTTATCCTTCCTGTTAAACAGTGAAATAATATTTTTAGACACCCTAATAGACCGATCACCGCTCCTGATCAAAGTATTCCTGCCTGAAAATATCTCTTAGGTCTATATAGAATGGGTAGCACACAGTCGTATCATACAGAGAGATAGGACTCATCACCGGTAAAAGCCAATACATGGGATAATCAGCAGATCTAGTTCTATAGAATTCTCTTTTAAAAATAAATCTGGCGACATATTTCGAATTTCAGTTTGCCAGATCTTTTGGAAGCGGTTGTAATATCACTGGACTGGAAATATCACGTCACTTCCGCAACATTCATTACGAGAGCGACATGTCAGTACGCCCGGATGAAATTCGACAGAACTGCTGTTGGAATCCTCTGCTGATATTCTTCACTGCATACAATTAATCACTTATTATTTATATAACAGTTTCAGTCTCTATCAAATATAATCCAAATATTATTAGTAGCAAAGATCAATATACTCGTATGCAAATGAAAAGGCTTATGGTTCATGTATCTTGCTTTATATTCTCGCGTGTCAACTTCCATGATCTGACTTACGAAGATGATATATGACAGTCGATATCGCTTCAATAGTTACGGAGATGAAACATGCTGACATGAATGTTCCTATATGCCTGCACATTTTGCATGTTCTGCAAGGAATATTGTATATGTGACTGAGGCTTGCCAGTATCTCTTCAACGAGCAATCACTGTTGCTAGTGGCTAAAAAGAGACCAAAGTATGGCGGCAATAAATGGCAGTGAGTGGTACCTAAGCTTCGGTCGGTCTCTGAATTTAAGGGAGAAACACAGACTGAGGGTGTTTGAGAACAGGGTGTTGAGGCGAATATTTGGACCAAAGCGAGATGAAATCACAGGAGGTTGGAGAACACTGCATAATGAGGAGCTTCATAACTTGTACTCTTCTCCAACTACAATTAAAATAATCAAGTCAAGGAGGATGAGATGGACGGGACATGTAGCACGAATGGGGGAGAAGAATAATGCATATAGGATATTGGTGGGAAAACCAGAAGGAAAGAGACCATTGGGAAGACCAAGGCGTAGGTGGGCGAACAATATTAAAATGGATCTTAGAGATATAGGATGGGATGTTATGGATTTGACTGATCTGGGTCAGGATAGGTACCAGTAGAGGGCTCTTGTGAACACGGTAATGCACCTTCGGGTTCCAAGAAGTGCTGGTAAATTTTTGAGTAACTGCAGATTTTGCGGCTCCTCAAGAAGGGCTCAGCTCCATGAACAGGCAAGTAAGAGGAGTACTGCAAAGAGGCCGAAGGATGCCAGCACTAAACGGCCATAAGATGTGTCTCAAACTTAAGAAAACAACGACTGATTAAAAAAGAAAAAATATTGTACTCTTTCTGTCTTCACGAATTTCTAGCAAATATGTTTGTAATCTTCAACGAATCTGCGACTCGGGTAAAGGTTTTCGCGACTGAAAGATTTATGAACGAAAATTATGCTTCCCTCTGTTAATATCTTGTACGTTAATATTTCATCGCCTATTCCAACAATTTTGAATTTATGAAGAGTTCTATATTCTGGGATGTAACGCCGTGTAGTCCGGTAGTCCTTTGTGAGACCGCGGCCCGGTAAATTCTCTTTTTATAACAATATTGCCCGGTATAATTGATGCCAGGGCTCGGCGGTTGAGAAACACTGTTGTATTTGGAGGAATATGTCTTTTACATATTCAAGGTCGAAGAATTCATCAGCTCTGAGATTTGCTTGGTACTTTCTTCGCGCCGCTTATTCTTCTACCCTAAAGTTGCTGGCGACATGTTGACTTTAAAGGGACTACATGGCATTATATCCCGCAAGAGAGAAATCTTCATACCAGCCGCTAAGAGAACCTTTTTTATTCTTGCTAAACTTGGAAGTGAACGTTGCTACAAACCGCTCGAGTTACACCAGAAGTACTTTATTAGAAAGACTGACACATCCAACTAACTACCGTCTGGTTTTTCTTTAGTGCTCATCAATACAGTACCCCTTTCATTCTTCTTTTCTCTTTTTAAAAGTTAGCTTGTTCTTGTAAAAGAAAACGCTCAAGGGTTTGGGGGGAGGGTGTCTTCGATCACAGTAAGGGGATTTTTAAAGCCTTGAGTCTGAGACAGAAGTTTTGTAGAGAGAAATCAAAATGGTCTTCCAGATCTCCCCTGACAGATAAACGAAGACACCCGCCCGCCACCTTACATACCCTTACGTCCATTTTCCCTCACAATCCCTTGTCAAGGCTGATTGGTTCGCTATCATATATTTATAACTAAGATCAAGGAAAGATAAATAAAAATTATTTTAAGTAATTGAAATATCTGAATGTAATTTAAAAGTAATAGAATTTGTGTTTGTTAAGTTCTTTTCTAGTACCTCCAGATATCTTCCGTAACAGCGGTGACCAACCTTTACAGCATCTACCAACCAGTTTATTTAGTGATTTTGTATCAAGGTCTAGCTTTAAATCCTCCAGGCTATACGGTATGAATTACTACGTACACGTATATTATTGGAAATATGATCATAAATAAAATACCCGCACCATATATACATAAATACATATACAATACATATACATGTATAAATAACATAAAGTAGTTTTGTTTCCTTTTAAATAAGCTTATTACAATTATGTCAGGGGCACTACAGGGTGATTCACTGAGAGGCTCCGTTTTAATAATTATAAATCATGTAATAACTTATTGATGAAAATTACACTTGGCAGCTTGATGTGCTTTACAACACTAATCCGGTGCCTGCTTGCCCGGTACGCGTCGCTTTTGCAATTTCTACCATATCTCGTATCATGCTTGCTGCAGACATTCTCCAACATGGAGGGTTATGTAGGTCTGTCTTCAACCTATCACAACATTATCTGCAATCCGGGTATCTCCACTTCTACCAAAGAATACACACGCCAAATTTCGTTTTTTTTTCCCACTCGTAAATTATTAATTCTGGCCCACCTCCAAGTGATTCACCCTGTACATATAATGTCATATGTGGAGGTTGTGCCCGGTATTCTGTCCTTGACTTCAAATGGCTTTAAAAATTTTATATAAATTTTGTTGCGTAAACAGCAATTTCCGTGTTTAATTTTTATTCATCTCAATAGAATAGATCGTCGAATTTGCATACGGGAACATACTTTTCTCGCTTTTACCAATATGCACAATTAAGAAGAATTCTGTCTTCTGAGATGTGGCGACGTGTAGATCTTGTGGGAACTGACGTTTCGGAGGAACGTATCGCCTCCGAAACGTCGGTTCACACAAGAAGTACACTGAGCCACATCCCAGAAGACGGCATTCTTCATAGTCACCGCCACAAAAACCTCAATCTTACCCTAAAAGAGAGACACACATCACGCACGCGCGGGTTTGTCTGTTGAATTTGTCAATCCGTATTGGAATACTAATTTGCGTATTTTCCGACCTGCTATCTATAGCTTGTCCTCATCAGGTGTCAGTATTTTGTTGACCACAATAAATTACGTTATATTGTCGGTTTCTAGTGGCGCTTTTATTATGGACACTTTATAAGAGTCGGGTGGTAGGAAAGCTGATGAATCGGAAAAGATCCAAAAGGAAACGGTATTGGCCTAGACGAGATACTATTCCGGCATTTGAAGGAAAACCACGAAACACCTCAGTCAGGATAACGGATGGTCCGTCCGAAATTCAAACCGAGCGCCTTTACAATATAAATCTACATTGTTACCTCCACACCAAGCTGTCAGACATCCAAATATTTGCTTTTCGAAATCGGTATTCTGTTATTCCAACTTTTTCCTGTTCATCGACCTGGTTTAACCTCCACTTAATGTCAATTTGCTAAAAACAACATCCTTCTAGGAACAGAATTAATTACGCCTAACACAAATAGTTGCTTTAAGGTGCATGACTTAGTGAACAGCGCATAATTTGCATGAATGTCGAATATCCAAGTAGTCCACAGTTTCTGATTCCCACAGTTCACTAACAAGATTCTAGAGAAACACAACTCCAGAAACTCGAGTTCATATTTTCTTGGAAAATGAGTTCTTCTGCTGCTGTTACTTCTCTCTTCTTAATGCTCGGAAAACGGGTTATTAAATTCACAGACTCCTCAACACACAAACTTCTTGCTTTCGTTTAAGTTTGAATAGACTTAAAGAAATATTTCTTCTTCTTTTCCTCCCTTTCGCATTAAGCCTTCTGGCCTGTTTCCCATCAGAATTATTCTGGAACTATGGATCTCACAGACCAGTAATAGGACTACTTTGACGGGGGATTAGCCCTGTCGCAAGGCCACTACCTACAAAAGATAAACACATGGAACAAAAGCGGACAGACATCCGTGCATCGAATGGGATTCGAACCCACGATCCCAGTGTCTCAGCGGACACTTCAGAACATGGTAGCCCATCTTGAAATAAGTCTCAACCTTCCGGGGGATTGCAATACAGTCTGACAAACCATGCGCTAGTTCAGAGCCAATTTAAAGTAAGAATGTTAACATTTGTTGATCGGTTCTTCTAAATTTTAGAAGTAATTATTTAAAACGCCTAATTTTACATCATTCGCAATGAAACCAATAGTTATTATTAGTCTATCGGATGACTTTCGAACATTAGGAGAACAAACGTATGCATCATTTCCAGAGAATACAGGTACTCGGCATTTCTGGATCGTTTTGCGTCATATGTATAAAAAAAAAAGAAAGAAAGAAAGAAAAACTTTCTTAATCTGGACAAATTGTCTATAGCTACTGATTTTTATATAAAGCCGTCATTCATCTCATTCCTGCTTCGTTTTCTCTCATTCTCTCTTCCTTTCTTTCCTTCCTTATTCTTTCATGGATATTTCTATACATTTAAAGACGAAATATTATGTAATGAGGACATAATTTTTTGTCTTCTGGGATCTGACGGAGTGTACAAGTGAAAATCTTCTATCCTGAGGATGGAGGCAACAGGTTCGTCTGAAATAGTTAAGTATCTACCAAACTATACGGCTTAAAAACCCAGGAGACAATTACGTTTATAGTAACCGCCGTAAGCCACAATGGGAAGAACAGACATTCTCAAGGTACAAAAATTGAGTATAATGACAACGTACATGAACTAGTACTATTGACATAAGCGAGCACAGTGCAGTAAGTTCCATAAAAATGTTGCCTGAAGATGGCACTGTGAGGTCGAATCATGTAGCCAGACATAGAATAAATGATGTTTTAAGAAAATTTCAACTGATATTTTATTGAGTTGAATGTAAGTTTGGTGTCATCTGATATAAAAAGTGCGTTGCATTATAGACTCAAGAGAGAGTGAAGAGTGAAACCTCAAATCTAACGAAAATAGAGAAGTTTTTCTACACAGATCTGTGGTTTTGTGTCCGACATTCTAGAGTCCTTGAACATTATACATAGCAACCAGGTATCGAATTAAACAATTCCAAACGTTTCTTTTTGAAAGAACACAAAGCACATATCCTGCAGGTATTCAGTCGTGCCTAGTATGTTACTAATAAACGAGTCAAGTCCTATTACCTGGTTCTACGTATAGGAATAACAAGACGTTCAAAAAGGGATGGAAAAACGCATTGTCAGATCTAGACGGAGGACGGAGCAAATGCTATACATCAAAGGGAATTTTCTTCAAGGAATAGATATTATCCCTTTTCCTTGTCCTTCTTCCGTAACGCAGGTTTCACGTTAGCCACGGTGAGTTTAAAATAGTATACAGTTCACTAACACCTACAGTCTACATTCGTGTTCACTTTGAACTTAACGTAACACGTGGATAATAAAAGAAAGAGGAGGTGAAAAGCTTATCTGTGCTCTTGACAGACAAAGCCCTGAATAAGAAAGAGTATGCTCTAGTTCTTTCAAATATTCTAATGGAATTCATTAAACCGGGCATAAAACTGTAAAGCATAAAGCAGTTTCTAGGTAACGGCCACGAAACAAACAATGGAAGAACGCCCGTTGCTAATCAGCACAATTTTAACAATGCAACAGTCGAACTACAACAATGGAAGAGTTGTTTTCTACGTGGTCCGTGCCGAGAGGTTATAAACTAAACTAGGTTTAGAGCTTAGTCAGTTGACAGCCAAGCGGCGAAGAGAAGGCTAGGAGGTTGATGTGAAATGGTCGCGAATTAGTTGCGAGAGTGCTCAGTTGAAAGTCCGATTGTGAAGAGAAGACTTTATGTACGATTTCTGGAGTATTTCAGTGAGACTTTAATATAGCTCCTATGTTAAAATCCGTTGCAAAAAACGACTAGTGGAGAGTGTAATAAACTGAGGACAGCAGCCTACGTGTTCTATCTCCGTCTTCAGGGTGTCAGGATCTTCAAGTTCTAAGGACAACCCTGAAGATGAAGGTAACAACAGGTTGCTCCAAAAAGGACACTGTGTCATGATCCAGAAGATTTCATTTGAATATTTCAAAGGTTACATATGACTCGCATGTTCTAACCAAGCTTGTATCGCGTGCACAGGTGTGAATGTTCCTTACATTACGTCAGCTGATGTGAGCCAACCAAAGCTATGAATCAGCAGAATTTCTATATTACACACAGCGTCCATAGACTGCTTTCGGTTGTAAAGAGGTTTTTAACGCGGTGTGACATGCCCTTCCTCAGGCTCCAGACGCCCCATTGTAGTGCGTCTGACAACCACTTCTGATATTCTGGTTGTTTCAGATGAAGACTTGCAGCGATTCGGTACTACACACACGACTCTCTCGTTAAACAATAACCATCGCACCCTCTACGTCGGTGATCCATTGCGATGATTTCTTTTATTGTATGTGATTGATGTGTTATTTAATAACACCCTCTGAACGGAAAATACTACTTACAGTCAGCTATTTGTACTGGCTGGGTGATGAAGGAATAGGTGAGATGAATGACAGGTAAACAGATAGCTACCATAAAACCAGGTCACAAACCTGGTCTCTGCTGGAAAGAAGTCTTCACGAGAGCCCAATTTCAAGTATGCGGTCTTATTACTGCAGTCCAGACACACGTCCGCAACCAATTTCAGAGTTCCAGAGATATCAAAAAGGAATTAAGAACGCGAGAAGTCAAGGTTCACAAAACAGATCACCTTCTTCATAGTACTAGAGGACTATACAATAATTCATACACCTTGCTGCAAAGCTACTTAATCAGTTTACGACGATGTATAAATGAGCTATTCTATATCCTACGTTAAAGGCAAAAAGTAAAATTGTCCCTATGCTTAACTAATTAAGCACTATGCCATGAAGGCGTATGGGGGAGTGGATGTATCCATCCAAATTTTCTTGACCTCGACACTGGCTGGAGATGAGTGGTCAGCTTCACGCCCCGCCCGATTTACCGCCGGGAAAGAGCCCCAGTAAGCCGTTGGATGGGAGGTTGGGTGAATCCCACAGCCGGTCTGGACAACATAAATAAACAAAGTAAGTAAAGGTATCCCTGTAACAGGCCGTGGAGGCCCATAGGGTTGTGAGCTGTTGAGGTTCCCACATTTTCTAGACAATCGGTTCGTAGATGGCGGTAAAGTTGTCAGCCTTACTCGCGGGCCGCCCTTTACTCCTAAGAATATTCCAAGAATATTGCTGGTACTCATTTCTGTTAGAGGCTGAGTCGACCTCAGGGATATAGTGCGGCTGGAACTTCATGATTAGCACCAAATTTTGTTGCCTTTCTGGAAACTTAGCACCAGCAGAATGTCTGTAGGTTTTGTGTAACAAAATATATTAGCAAGAGGGATAGAATATATAAGGCTCGCTTTCCTGTTGTAGGTTTTCCTGTCCTACAGATTTTGGATTATTAATATCTTACTTGGAAAATGTAACTATAAAATATAATAAAAAAATTTAATTTAGAGCACAGGTTGGATGTCCTGAACTGGTGAGCAGATGGACATTAGAGCTGGATAAAGAAACGAACAGGATGCCGTTCATCGAATCCTCGGCTTCGTCTCCAAAGTCCTGAAGATGACAACTGTATTGTCTGCCGAAACACTGGAAAACCCTCGAGCTTCGACGTTGCCTGGTTCCGAAATCTGAAGCCACACATTAAGCTTGTCGCCGGACTACTGCTTGAATTTTAGTAGCAAATTCCAATATAAAATTCTCCAAAATTATTTCACAGACAGCCTGGCTAATTGTCCCTCTTTGCTTCATTACTACACGGGTCTTACATTTCCTTCTTTGGTTGTCACTGTGTAGTTTCATATCCACTATCAACAATCTTTTTATATAAAAAAAGAAATCCAACCGAAACTGGTTAGACATTCAGCATGTTTCTGCGTCTAAGTCTTCCTGTTTATTAGCAATAACTACTGAATAAAAACATGTCAGCATACTGATATATTGGGTTTTCGGACTTTATCCATCGTCCTGGTTTTTAAGATAACTAATAAAAACACGACGTTTCGGAAACTGGATCTGTTTCCGTCCTCAGGTGAAGGAAACACCTATTCTGTTGGGCCCCTTAGAAAGAGCTAGCCTCAATCACCGGTCCGGTGAGGACGGAAACAGATCCAGTTTCCGAAACGTCGCGTTTTTATTAGTTATCTTAAAAACCAGGACGATGGATAAAGTCCGAAAACCCAATATATCAGTGTGTTATACACCACTGTTAGAATCCTATAGTAACTAATGTCAGCATAGTTCATGTAAATATATAGTTATGACAGGAGTCGGGACAGCTTAGCGACGGGCTGGACGAACCAGGTTCGATTCCGGATATGACAAAAGTTTTCTCTTTCCCATAGCGTCTAGACCGATTTTGGGGTCCACCAAGCCTCCTATTCAATGGGCACCAGGAGACATTTCCCCGGGGATAAAGTGGCTGTGGCGTGAAGCTGATCACTCCTTCCATCTAGCGCCCAGGTCAAGAATGGTGGATCTGTATCTCCACTATCGTATATGCCCTCATGGCATTATGCTTAATTAATTAGTTAGTTATTGGAGAGGGTGGGTTGCCCCATGCACTGAGACCAGTATTGGTCCATTGTGCTTCCCTCTATGATTTCTACCAGTCTCCATAACCTACCGATATTGGTGCGTACCATCAGTCCCAACCGAGCCAGCGAGTTCGACCTCTACTGGCTTGGCGGTATCTATAATGCTTCCCCCACCTATCAGAGGCGTTAGAGACTACTGTTGGGCGGGAAATGTCCTTGAATTTAGCTCAGTGACCTCCTTTGGAGATATGAGGTTCTTTTACGTGCCGTAAAGCTACGACACGGGACCCACGGATTAAAGTCCCTCCCGGAGGACTTGTTCCCTGAATTTTTCCGCCCTTAAAAATTTCACGACCTCCGCCGGGTTTGAACCCGCGTACCACGAGTCATGAGGTGGGAACGTTACCTCTACACTACGGAGGCCGCTTCTTAATTAATTAGGTATAGGAACAATTGTATTTATTGATATTGTAACGGCGCAAAGGTCAGGTACTTGTAGATATAGTTTTTTTTTTGGGTAAATTTGGAATAACAGTAGCGGTGGGATACCTCCACGCCCCCCTGCACCACGGCGTAACAGATATATATATATATTCAATTATAATAATATGCGTCGTGTCACATTTTGGGAGGTTTTCTTAGAGCCACAGCACGCAAGCGATCAGTCTATGTATACTGTATCTCATTTGTAAAAACAACCATGTGTTCACATTTTTTTTCCTTGGCACTACAGCCCCAGTAGGCCTAGGCCTACCTCCATGAACTCCTCCGGTCACTTCGGTTTTTCTAGATCTTACACATTCGGTAGGACTCCTTGGGCGGGTGATCAGCTCGTCGCAAGGCCTCTACCTGTACACAAACACAGAAAAACGCACACACACAAACTAAACATCCATGCCCTGAGTGGGATTCGAACCCACGATCCCAATTTCCAAGCGAGCGAAGACAGTACATGCCTTAGACCGCTCAGCTACCGTGACCGGCAGTGTTCACATATTAGAAATCTGAATACTGCTGTAATCAAACCATTACCATATAGTATGAAAGGAAATGAATGGTTTAACCGTTCAAGTTGATGTTCCTTTCGTTTCCTCCCGACAACTGGAATTACAGGGTTCATCCCGTAAGGGCTTACAGAGCCACCATCCTCAATGTTGCCAAGTCACCATGAAGAGATGTCTAATTTTTCTTCCTGCTCATCCCCTGTCTCATCAACGCCGGTCAAGATAGAACTACGTTATCCGGATACGGGATGCCAAAGAACATCCCCTTCCCCCCATGTGAACCAGAGCGCGGTAAAAACAGAGAAACAAGATGCTTTCACAGTGGCTACTGATCCCAGTTTGTTACCACTGGCCGATGCCAATATTTGCTTGCCGGAAATGTTATTTGGAAGTTTTCTCTTTACTGCCCTGCATCTCTTGTCAAAACCACATGCACAAGCAAAGCACTGAGCACACAGTTCACTCCCATGCAGTTCTTCAGGGTCAATACTTTTTTTCCTTGGCACTACAGCACCATTGGGCCTAGGCCTACCTCCATGAACTTCTCCGTTCACTTCGGTTTTTCTAGATCTTACACATTCGGTAGGACTCCTTGGGCGGGTGATCAGCTCGTCGCAAGGCCTCTACCTGTACACAAACACAGAAAAACGCACACACACAAACTAAACATCCATGCCCTGAGTGGGATTCGAACCCACGATCCCGGTTTCCAAGCAAGCGAAGACAGTACATGCCTTAGACCGCTCGGCTACAGGGTCAATATGTCCTGCTGATATTCAGGTAACGTAGCAGCTCTGCTTTGCCGATCACAGTGGCCGCAACTCTGGGATCGTGGGTTCGAATCCCACTCAAGGCTTGGATGTCTGTGTGCGTTTATTCTGTGTTTGTTTTGCCCCGTGTGTAGGTACCTGCCTTACGACGAGCTGATCCCCCGTCCAGGGAGTCCTACCGAAGATGTATAGGATTTAGAAACAGAAAAGGCGGCAAATGTCCAACGAAAGGACTGTAGAGCCTTAGGTAGGTAGGTAGGTAGGTAGGTAGGTAGGTAGGGTAGTAGCTTTTTTTAATTCAAGTTATGATGAGATTATTAGTCACGTTTATAGTCTACAAAGATTGGTGAAAATATTTCGCTTTGAATTTCAGCAGTATCTGTGAAACAGTCTATGGGATGAATGGAACAGTCCAGCTGCTTAAGGATCTTCAGTAAAAAAATTCCCAAATCGAATTTTAGAAAAATATTTGGGCGGCGGCATAGCTCAAGCGGTTAGTCGCTGGCTTCCCACCGCGGCGGCACGGGTTCGATCCCGGGTCTGGTCAAGTGGGATTTGTGGTGGACAAAGTGGCGCTGGCGCAGGTTTTCTCCGAGTACTTCGGTTTCCCCTGCCAATCTTCATTCCACCAATTGCTCCACAATCACCCTCATCTGCCATCTGGGACTGGTACAATAGGCCAAAAGTGACCGCAGTACAAGAGACTTGTCCAACCCCACTAACAATATAAAAATTAAATTGGCGGAACATGTCATACGTCTGTGGAAATGAAAAAATATTTAAAAAAAAACTAAACTACGTGGTCTGTAGCCCGCAAGCGAACTATACCAACCGAGCGACCGCCGCTTGTCGGCGAAGTTAGTGCCAACTTTAGCGGATAGAGGTTTTCACGTGGTCAGCGCAACGGATTCCCACAGCCGTTATCTCGGTTTTCTAGACCGGAGCCGCTATTTCCTTGCAGTAGCTCCTCAATTATCCTCATGAGGCTGAGTGGACCCCGTTCCAGACCCAGTACTTCTCAGAAAATATGGTAGCACCGGGAATCGAACTCGGGGCCTCTCGATCTGTAGTCAGCAACTCTGACCACTAGACCACAGAGGGGGTCGAGATAAATATTTGATAGGAAAAATGCAAAAGGGCAAACGGTTTGGCAGAACTGGCCTTGCTAGGAGGATAATACTAAAATGAATATTAGTGGAGTCGAGTGGTTTAAGCGACGTAGACTAGCAATTAATGGAGGTTTTTATTATAAAGGTGAAACTTGCAACTTTCATAACCTGAGATAATTTCTTGAGGATAAGAATAAGGCAGTTGATTGGGGTTAGTTAGGTAATAATTTTACAACTCTGAAACTTAGTATTAAAGTAACTTAAAATTACTAATAAAACAATCATTCATAAGTAATTAATTGTACTCTGCTTAAGGATAAGACCTTACAACCTTGAAGATCAACGAAAATTTCGTTATGCAGTAATCGAAAAGAACATCGTTTTACACGATCCGTCGTGGTCCTTTTTAAGGTTATGACTGTCGGATGAATAAACTTTACATGGGCTTCTTATATATTATAATTTATAGTCCAATAACCATGCCTAATCGTCTTGAACTCGTTTAGAATTTGTACTGCTTTATCATTCCTCTTTAAATTTAATGCTTTCCACTACGCATTGTCACCAAACCATCTGAATACCCTATTCACTCCCCTCCCCCCAAATACCGCTATACGAAGTTAAAATTTATGTTTGCTGGTAATAAATCTTAAGGGATGAGGCATAGGCCCACTTGCCTTTTCTGTGCCAGCTTCATGAAACGACAATGCGTGGAACGGTAAAAAGAAAAGGTAAAATAAAGCTCTATACAGAAAACTGTTCGCCCTTCCTCAGAGGTCAGAGTTTGGAAAACAAGGCAGGTATCTATCAAATCACCCCCCCCTCTCCATACTTGTGCCTGTAACGGCTATGTTCCCCATTATTCAACTTTCTGTACCTGCTGGTCCGTAGGGTTTCGCCGATGAAGTTTCGGGTGGGTGTTGCAGGTCTCTGTTATTTTACCTTCATTCTATCCCGGTTTCAGCTAGAAGGAATGAAGTGTGTGGAGCCATCATCATCAGTAATCTGTCAAGACGACAGGTCCACAGTCTCTTCCAAAACAATTCCTCCATAAAATGCGATCTAGAGCTTTCTCCTCCAAATGACAGTATCCTCTTCTGTCCCCAAGGTCATCCAGCATCTTCTTACGTCTTCTTCCTCGTCTTCTTGTCTCTTCTATCCGCCCCTCTATCTTTCCTTCAATAACTTCTTTTAGAAGGCAGTTTCTGTGNACCAATCCAATTAGCCTTCCGTTTTCTTATTTCGTGTAGGATATTCCTCTGCTCACTGACTCTAATTAACACTTCTTCATTTCTCACATAATCGGTCCAACTGATCTTCTCCATCCTTCTCCAACACCACATTTCGAAACTTTCCAAATGTTTCTGATCTACTGCCCTAAGTTGTGTGGAGTAGAGAACCCAAAATTATTATTTTCTACTACCTTAAAGTACATAGAGAGATTTGTTGCAAGTAAGCATAAAGTAATGCGGCATACCGCTTAACCCATCTGAAAGGAAAAATGGATTGCATACATTCAGTTGATCTACTCGTAAAGCATCTCATCTTCTGGGATATAAAGACACTTAAAGTAAACTGACGTTTCGGAGGAATATATCGCCTCCATATACACTGTCGAAGAATTAGACAAGCAAGAAAAATCACGAATCAGGTAGCAATAAAGATGAAGTTGGAGGCTAAATGTTCCTCCGAAACGTCCGTTGACCTTCATCAGGCTAGATGGCGTTAATATGATACTGTGGTTCTTATGAGATAATATTTAACACAAAGGTAGGGACTTAACCATTCGCTTCTGTTTTAATGCAACTTAAAAATGTAAGATTTGAGGTTTTCACGGCGCTGACTATGAAGAAAACAGTCTTCTGGGATGTGGCACCGTGTAGATGTGGTATTAACCGACGTTTCGGAGGAACGTATCGCCTCCATCTTCAGGGTAGGAGGAACAATAAGAAATCTGCAAGCGAAGACACCGTGTGAACCGGTACAAGCAGAACAGCGGATTTCTTATTTGTCCTTCTACCCTGAAGATGGAGGCGATACGTTCCTCCGAAACGTCGGTTAACACCACATCTACACGGTGACACATCCCAGAAGACTGCTTTCTTCAAGTTAAAAATGTTCACAATCTCTCCTTAATTTAAAATAGCATAAAAATCATTTCCAGTTGCTATATGTTTCAGCCTTAGTTGGCCATCTTCAGGCAATTGTTCACTTTCTGAAACCGTCGCACTGCACTAGAGCTTAAGTCAATATATTTAAATGCTATTGCAGTTCGTTGTTCATAATAAATGTGTTTGTCTGAGAACGAAACCCTCTCTCCGTTCCGCGTTATTTTCCTTTTGCTGCGTCCGTGTTTGTACCCCTTTCGTGTTTATGTTCTCACTAGTTGCGCGTACAGAACGTGGAACGGAGAGTTTCGTTCTCAAACAAACACCTTTTAGTGTGAACAACAATAATGCTACAGCATGGAAACATATCAACTTACAATCCCGTTCAGTGCGACGGTTTCAAAAGTGAACAATTGCCTGAAAATGGCCAAGTAGGGCCAAACATGTAGCAATTGATGAGATTTTAATGTAATTTTAAATTATGGAGAGATTGTGAACACTTTTAAGTTGCAACAGAGACGGAAGCGAATGAGTGAGTGATACGTCAATGCAACAGGATGCTCAAATATAATATCAGGAATTCAATTATAAAGGTTTCTGACGACGGTGTGTAACACTAGGGATTACTGTGTTTTTGAGTTCTCACAGCAGTGACTAAGAAGAATTCTACCTTACGGTATATAATGCTTCTAGTTTCATTTAGAATATGCTTGTAAAATATATATAAATTACTTACCTATGGATCTGAGCCCTTCTTGAGGAGAAGCCAAATCTGCAGCTACTCAAGAATTTCCCAGCATACTACGGAACCCGAAGGTTCATTACTGTGTTCACAAGAGTCCTCCACTGGTCCCTATCCCGAGCCAGATCAATCCAATCCGTACCATCCCATAATATCCCTCTAAGATCCATTTTAATATTGTCCACCCACCTATGCCTAGATCTTCTTAGTGGTCTCTTTCCTTCTGGCTTCCCCACCAATATCCTATATCCATCTCTTCTCCCCATTCGTGCTACATGCCCTGCCCATCTCATCCTCCTTGACTTGATCGTTCTACTTGGAGAAGAGTAAAACTTATGAAGCTCCTCATTATGAAGTTTTCTCTAATCTCCAGCCACTTCATCCCTCTTCGGTTTAAATATTCTCAACACCCTGTTCTCAAACACCCTCAGTCTATGTTCATCCCTTAATGTCAGAGACCAAGTATCACACCCATACAGAACCACAGGCAAAATGATAGTTTAGTAAAATATATATAAATAGTGACATAAAATACATCCGCATGGTCTAAAATTTGGAACTGAAACGGAAATTCCAAGAGTGAAAACATTATCTAAGGTAAGGTTAGGATACATAACGGGGGGTGGGGCACAGACAACATGGTGCTGTGGAACCACTGCGTACGAAAACTGCAAGACACCAGGAATCATAAGCATACGTTTGGGCATCATCCTCTCAGAGCAGCATACCGTTATGTAGTTCCCAGCAGTTCATTCTAGCAGCAGGTCAAATTATATCACAAGGTGAGGGAATCCTACATGAAACTTGAATATAAAGTAGCCTGTATGGCTAAAGTGTACTTTTAGATTTGTAAGGATCTGAGTTTCAACGGAATTCACGACGTTACATTCCAGAAGATAAAACATTATATAACTTATTGTTTGAAATTATGCATTAAAAATACAACTCAAAAAGAAACCTACTGAAAATATTTTTTTCAAGACGTTTCTATTGTGACATGACGCCTGAAAAAAGGAATAGTCAATTGTTAGACAACGGTTCGCTTCGAAATTAAGACACGTTCCCGCTGCAATGGTTAGACGCGGAATAGTTCATTGCTAGAAAACGGTTGGCTAAAACACGAATCCGTGACAACGAATAGTCACGCAATAGTACGCGAACTGTTAGTAAGTCATTCTGAGTCTGATTCAAGTGTTCAGGTCAGTCGTAAGAGAACTGAGAAGGAAGTTCAATAGTTCAGTGTTCAGCTGTGGAATGTTAACCAGCGGACAAAGGAAGCTGAAGAAGTGACCGATTCTTAAATCAGGACCAAGTCAGTCACAGTGGAAAAGAAGACACTCGTAATCCAAGTAATTAACGGACGAGTCTTAGATAGTCATTGCTTGTGAGCTGTTATAATTGATTGTTGTTAACAGTGATTGTAATAGAAGGCGTCAATGAATCCAATCGTCCAATCCAGAACCCGTTATTAGTCACGGAACCCCAGACACGTGACAGTGTTATGAAAGAACCTTCAATTTAAACGACTTTCATTTAGCATTCGCAGAAAATCGCAGTAGCTTTCAAAAGCTTCGCTTTACATTTCCAAGCAGACTACACTGTCCGTACTACAACAGCACAGGAAGCACTGAAGATTATCACAAAGAAATTGCAGCATCAAGGAAAAGCTTCAAAGAGGAATCAAACTATGGTCCCCAGAGCAGGCTCATTTTATCCACTACATTACAGAGATATCCCCCATTTTCCCATATCACAACAGCGGAACGAGTTCTCAAAGTATCACAGGAAAGCTCCATACATTTAAAGCAAGTTAAGGTCATTTGGCAGTTTTCTTAAATGAGAAGCCCGACCAAACCTTTAGTCAGCACTCTACTGTCTACCCGGTTTCATTCCTATCATCCCACTGTCACTTGGTAATGATTCCTCTGGCTCACGTGGCGCCTCGTAAAAAAGTTAACATGGTTCGGACCGACCCTCATTTCCGACGCAGCTTCCTCGTCCCCTGGTGTCATAAACGGCCAGCAGTTGGGGGGGGGGTGATGCTGCAAGGGATGCTGCACTATAGTGCCACATGCAAACATGAACATCTCTCGCCTCGGGCTAGCCATACTCCTGTACGTCACACAAAACAATTGGCAGATTTACAAACAGAGGATTTCTTATTGTAAACTTCTTAGGCAAAACTGACAGCCCCACAGCCCGGAAATAAGCAATTACGACTTGCTCCCAGCTCTCAGTCTTCCTTGTCGTCATTCCTTTCGATGATTCAGAAGGGCTGTCTTGAAAATAATATTCATCCATTCATAACGAACAGCACGGCTTCTTTCGTATACAGAAGCAAACGGACATGTCCTCACAGGCCTCTCACGCTTCCCTACTTTGGGGATGCGCTCTCTACCATAAATCCTACATAGATTGATCAGACGTCGAACCAATGTTCTAGATGTGAAGGTGTGGGCTAAACCGTGACCCAACTAACGTGTCTTCGCTAGTGAGCGTAGGCCATGTTTCATGAACTTCAAAAGAAAAATTACGAAAATTAAGTGCACTGAGCAGGTTCCTTGCTGGGAAGCAAACAGACGTTCTCTAATTTACACATCATTGGACCCTCTCCTGAGGTCACATGAACACAGCCACACTCCCACACTATAGTTGTTTAGGATCAATTTTAATATTGTAGCATGCAGAGACCCATAGCGACCGCGAAACAGACCATGAAACAACGTCCGCTGCTAGAAAGCAGATTTTTAATAACCAACAATTGAACAGGAACGATTCAACTACAACAAAGAAACGGTGTTTTCTGCGCGTTCCGTGCCGATATAAGCAGGACAGTTGGGGTAATGAGTCAATTGTGGAGTATTAGCCATCGGGCAACGACGTGGGCACAGAAACTGAAGAATCTCAATTTCTGAGAACCGTTACCAGAAAACGACTAGTGAAAGCAAACTGAGAGGAGGTAGCGTGTGCTCCAGTGATTTGTAAAGTGTGGAGACTAGCGATGGCGTCATAGGTAGGATCTATAAGTTGTCAGTAAATCGAGTCACCAACCCAAACCCCGTCTGTAGTCACTCCAAATATGTGACAATATTAATAATTTAATATTATCCTCCAGTTGCCTAGCTTTTAGGAGCAGTGTGGTCTTTTAAGGTTATCTGACATTTCCATACCAGTTGATAACGGATTCAGATGTAAAATGAAACGAAAAGAAGAATATGAAGAATTTAGGTATTCTCTTGGAAGGCGTGAAAACGAAAACTGTTACATAATCTCTGCAGCTCACAAAGCAACGTTAAATAAAGTAAGACTCAGTGCTCCATTCATCATGTCGAAGTAACAGCCCAGCACTGCTGCATATTTCAGCTACAGGACTGATGTTTCTGGGAACCGTAGTACGGACGGATTCAAGGTTTAGAGGGAAGAGCGATTGGCTCGGATTGGAACTGGAGACCGCGATAGAAGAAATGTTATGAGTGTGATAAAGTCATGGATGGTTCGACTTGACGCGGCGCGGCGCTGGGGTCATATTACCCGACTCGGAAAAGCAGCGCAATGGAATGGAAAGGACATTTCCATACTGGCCCTATGCTGAAAATTGTAAGGGCGATAAACAGGCTTTAGCGAAGAAGAGAAGCGCTATTGTCCTTCAGCGATATTTCCAGCAACCCATCACTTAGAGGCTTCGTTATTTGCAAATGTATTGTATATGTTATATACTTCATTTAAAAGTATTTTAATTGTGAGAGAAAGAAGTCTCAACTGAATGTTTTCTATTTTTTTATTTCAAATTTTCCACCTTTTTTTGTATACAGGACTATGGTACAGTACAGAGAGAAAATTAAATACTTTTATTAATGTACGATTAATGTATAGATCCACATTTTCTTGACCTCAGCATTAGTTGGTGAGTGGTCAGCTTAACGCCCCAGCCGCTTTATTCCCGAAGGAAAGTGCCCTCTGTACCCGTTAGATAGGAGGCTGGGTCGGCCCCAGAGCCGGTTTGGACGCTGTTAAGGAGAGAAAATCCTTCACCCTACCAGGACTCGATCTCCGACTCCTCAGTCATCCAGCCCGTAGCCAGTCTCTATACCAACTACGCTATCCCGGCTCCCCCCCATACGCCTCCATGGCGTAGTGCTTAATTAGTTAAGCACAGGGACAACTTTACCTTTTTACTTTTTATTCTATTAATGTATGTTAGTTAACATTTTTCTTCTGAAAATATTTTATCGGGTCTATAACTGCCAAAAGACTGTAAGTCTAAACCAGTCACAGTTATTTTCAATTCATTAATCATCAAACTGATCGATTAGTATCTTCATGTGACATCATGTACCGGTCCACTAAACTACACGGTGGGGTATCTATCTACCAATCTACATGGTGTCACATCTAAGGAGACAGTAATGATAATAAAGAAAAACCCGAAACAGCGTCAAGGCAAATACATGCTGTATACTGTCACTCCCAGAGGAGGGATAAAAATAGGATTATTAGTGTTACTGTGGTCCTGTTAAATTGTAGAAGGATCTTGTAGGAAGATTTTTTTCCCCCAGGAAGATATAAAGCACGAGGCACTCTTGGCTTCGAAACAGAACGATCTATCATAGAAAAGAAGAACCTGCAAGAAGGACCTTTCTCTGTTTTAGAGACGATGAGATAAATTAAGTCTCCACTATACGCTCAGACGTGTCTCATAACGCAACTGCTTCGTACAGATGAGAAGGCTTTTGAATCACAAACACGATCTCTTTTTTCCTTCAATTCTTCTATCTTCAGGATCGGTAATATCACTAATTGAGACAATAGAAAAAACCTTTTGATAATCACAATATGTATCCAGATATTGTAGTCACTACATGCAAATTATGGCATGTACTGTCTTCGCTCGCTTGGAAACCGGGATCGTTGGTTCGAATCCCACTCAGGGCATGGATGTTTAGTTTGTGTGTGTGTGTTTCTCTGTGTTTGTGTACAGGTAGAGGCCTTGCGACGAGCTGATCACTCGCCCAAGGAGTCCTACCGAATGTGTAAGATCTAGAAAAACCGAAGGTGAACGGAGAAGTTCATGGAGGGAGGGCTAGGCCCACTGGGGCTGCATTGCCAAGGAAAAAAAAACATGCAAATTATCGGATATAATTTATTACGATCAAGTTCTATTAAGATATTGTAGCGTGCCGCCTAAAATCCAGAATATCTGAGTCAAAGCGGGCGCCCACTGTTAGGCAACGGCTAGGTACCCACGCTTCCGTAACGTTGTCGGGGTGAAACAGGTTGAAGCGACAACGCATATATAAGAGACGCTACCACGCTAGTGAAAAGCCAGAACAAGCGAAGTCCTCGCGGAACCTAATACTCGTATGTTCGAGACCGTTGTGTGTAAGACGGCGGTTACACTTATGTACAATCAAGGCAACGACATTAGTGCAGCAGGTTGCTAAATTTCATTATTGCCTTTATCAATGTTGCCTTCGTATTTATGAATGCATACAGGATATTGGTGGGAAGGCCAGAAGGAAAGAGACCACTGGGAAGACCAAGGCGTAAGTGGGTCGACAATATTAAAATGTATCTTAGAGAGATAGGATGGGATATTATGGATTTGGTTGATCTGGCTCAGGATAGGGACTAGTGGAGGACTCTTGTGAACAGGGAAATGAACCTTCGGGTTCTATAAAATGCTGGGAAATTCTTGAGTAGCTGCAGAATTGGCGGCTCTTCCAGAAGGGCTCAGCTCCATGAGTAAGCAACTAATTTAGGAAATCACTGGTGATTTTAATGGTTATTTTCAACCAACAATATAATCCCGCAGTAGCCCCTTAACCGGTGCGATGTTTATAATGCTGTATATATTTATATTAGATAAATATTGCACAAGGTAGAAGGGAAATATACTTTATTCATGTCCTTAATAATCTGATACTTTGTGACATAAGGACTCACAACACAAAATCAACTTCCAACAGCATTAATTATACCGGCAGTATGAGCGCACAAATACTGTAATTATGGTTAAATTGAACTCAATAAAAAAGGCCCTTGAAGCTTGTAACATGCTTCGCTACTGGAATCAGCATATTATGATCCTGTAAGCGCTTAATTGTAAGATTACATGCTAGTGATGAAACTGATGATGTGGGTTTTGTGACATGCCATGAGATCACTTTATGCACTACCTGAAACTCTCCGATTCAGCTGTTATGAAAATGTGTAAGGCTCAACTGTAGCAAAATTTTAGTGTACTTTCAAGCCTCAGGCGCTTCTCCCTTCTGAAATATGAACAGAATCAGAGAAGTAGATACAACGAGTTAAGAATAAAACGTAAAAGAAACGACTACTGCTACTATTACTGCTCTTGCTCCCCTATCTCCCTCTCTATCTGCTTCGAACGGGATTTGAACTCGCGATATGTTGTCCAAATATTCCTTACTTAAGATGCCATACGTTCTTAATGACTGCAATAAGATTTCAAGTAAAGGTGTAAAGTAAATTTGTCGCCGTGCTTAATTAATTAAACATCACGCCACGAAGACGTGCGAGAAGCTCCCCCATTCTTGACTTAGCCACTAGATGGAGGTGAGTGGTCAGCTTCACGTCTCTGCCGCTTTACTCTTGCCGAAATGTGCCCCGGTACCCATTTGATAGGAGGCTGAGGTGGCCCCACGGCCAGTCTGGACGCTATAGAGAAGAATCTTGTCCCCACTGGGAATCGAATACCCACCATCCGGTCTGTAGCTCATCGCTATACCAAGTGAGTTATCCCGTCTCTAATAAAGTTTCAGGATCATTGTTATTTGAGACTTCAAGTTCTCACGGTGGTTCTTTTGAATAATACCATATTCTGAAATGTACTGTGATATCTACCGACGTTTCGGAGGAAATTTATGCTTCCATCTTCAAATAACAAGAGTAAGCAGAGGGTGGAAAGGCGGTTATCACTTCTACTTCATTCCGTTTATTCTTATATTTTGTTGGGTAAGGTCCAGTGAGAAGGCTTATATAGTTTCATACCTTCACCTATATGTCACACAGTGGGTTGAAGAAATTAGTATACCGAATTCATTTTCCTTGGAGTTTAAGTTACATCATTAAATTGTTGCCAAAATCTGGCTCACGGGCATATAATAGATGGATGCAGGGGAGAAAAAAAAATATAATTTTGGTTGGGCCGTGGGGATTCGTTGCGCTGACCAAGCGACACCATCTATCCGCAAAAGTTGGCACTAACTTCGCCGACACGCTGTGGTCGTTGGGTGGGTATAATTCGCTTGTGGACTAAAGGCCACGGACGACAGGAATACTCACAGGAAAAGAGGTTGGTAGACGGCGTAGGTTGAAGATATAAAACTGGGGGGTGTGGAGTGAATCCACATCATGAAAATGTCAGATTACGAGTTTCGGTAAATCATGGTAACCATCCTTTCGGTTCCACGAAAATAGATTATCTTGACCAGCTCAAAACTACCAACGTTTCAAGGAATACTTTGTGGTATACCATGGAGTCGGTCACAGACCTTAGAGGTTTGTGATAAAAGCCCGGAATTCAACAATATTCGACCCATGTCATTCCAGAAAGAAAATTAAGCTTAAGCTCAGTCGTTCACACGAAGACACAATGACTCACGTGACCACGTCAGGCTTTATTGGATGACATCGAAAAGAGACGACGGCGTTCTTATACAACCTGCTGTTACATAGTAGGGTCCGCGGTTCCATTTTACCGTCTACTAATCAGGCAACATACTAGCTACGATCGTACTAATTTTCCGCTCTCTGACGTTCCCGCAGTTCTCATCCCTTATCATTAGAAAGATTGAAGTAAAAGAGAAAAACAGCTGACGAATCTCGTTCGCTACTAGTTTCCCGTTGTATGGCTGAAAACACTCACGTCAGCACATCGGTCTATCCATCTGACGAGATAACCTCCATATTGCGAGAGAGCATACACCCAACCCAGCGGTTTCCAAGCCATTTCCACCTTAAATGATACAAACTCCGTCCCAAGTGCAAACAATATATATTATATGTCTTTGATCTTGTTCTCTTCTACACTACATGTTTCGGCCTCTAACGGCCATCATCAGATGTATACTCTTACGTTGCTGCCACACTGAACCCAGTCTAAAATTTAACATTTAAAAAACACATTGTTATTTTCTTCGTTATTATCAACATCTACCTCGTTGATATCTGTCTGGTATGTAGATTATTTTGCATGCGTCAATTTTGATTTTCCTGTAGTAGCACTATAAAATCTTTAGTTATAATTTTAAAATCCTTTAAAATTTTTTTCTCTAAATTTTAAATTTAAAATTGTTAGGGTTACTCGCCCTATGTCTAAAGTGCTGCTGCGGCTAGTTCTTGTTTCCACACTGTATAGGTGTTATCCTGTGTAGTCTTCCTGTGTGCGTGCCGCTGCTTATCTTTACTACGTGTGCCATCTGTGTCCACACTATATGCTGCATACGAGCATTACCGGCTCTGGTTCCAGGCTGTGGTTACCTCTCTTCGCACCTATTTACAAAGACACGGATAACAAACTTACTTACTCATGGAACTGAGCCCTTCTTGAGAAGCTGCCAATTGTGCAGCTACTCAAGAATTTCCCAGGATTTTATGGAACCCGAAAGTTCATTACCGTGTCCATAAGAGCCCTATGGTCACTATCCTGAGCCAGATCAATCCAATCCATTCCGCCCCAACCTATCTCTCTAAGATACATTTTAATATTGTCCACACACCTAACGCCTTGTTCTTCTTAGTGGTCTCTTTCTTCTGGTTTTCCAATCAATATCTTATATGCATTCCTCTTCCCCCCCTCCTGCTACATGCCCTGCCCACCTCATCCTCCTTGACTTGATCATTCTAATTACACTTTGTGAAGAATGCAAGTTATGAAGCTCCTCATTATGTAGTTTTCTCCAACCCTCTGTCACTTCATCCATCTTCGGTCCAAATATTCTCAGCACCCTGTTCTCAAACACCCTCAGTCAATGTTCCTCCTTTAATGTCAAAGACCAAGTTTCACACACATACAGAACCACAGGCAAAATTATAGTTACGGAAAATAAACTACGTTATTTAAAAGTCCTGCAACGTGTGACCGACGGACAATTTAACGACTCTTTATGAACTGCCAAGATAATGTAAAGTCTAATGGCATGCAAAGAGAAACGCAAATTTGACTTGAGCGTCATGCTATCTCAGTAGGCATAGACTACATTTCAACGCCACAGAAACTGGACTGGACGGGAATAGTTTCCTTCGCTGATATCCCGAAAACATGAGTTACGATAACCCGGTTCAGCATGATGTACTGCGTACACTTATGTAGTTTCGAATCTAAAGGTAATTATGAATTCTCTGTCGCGAGGAAAATGGCATAACTGTGTAAGTGTTGCATGGATCAAATTACATAGTTTCTTAGGGTGGAGTCAGACTGAATCCATTTGGTACGCCGGCCACTAATTGGCCTATTGTACCAGCCATAAGCTAAGGTGCAGTGTAAGTATTTGTCAGTCCCAGTTACAGTAACAATTCAAACCCGGGTCTTTTACGTTGCAGAGACACGTAGTTCGCAAGAAGCCCGACTGCGTCTTGCTCGTTTCTAGCGTCACTTACTTTACGACCCTGAAGATGGAGGCATCATATCCCTAGAAACCGTGTGACTTTTAGAAAACTACAAGACAATACAACTCGGAGAGCCGTACTCTTCATAGCTACTGCCGTTACGAACCTCAAATATAATTGAAGTGTTACATACAGAGAAGACACTGATATAAGGAGAGACAATGGGCCGCGCCATAGCTGAAGCAGTTAGTCGCTGGCTTCCCACCGCGGCGGCCCGGTTTCGATCCCGGGTCTGGTGAAGTGGGATTTGTGGTGGACAAAGTGGCGCTGGGGCAGGTTTTCTCCGAGTACTTCGGTTTCCCCTGCCAATCTTCATTCCACCAATTGCTCCACCTATCACCCTCACCTATCATCTGTGGCTGGTACAATAGGCTAGAAGTGGCCGCAGTACAAGGGACTTAGTCCCACCCCACTAGCAATAAGAGAGAAAAGAATGAGAGACAGTATGAACGACGAATTTAGCCAAGGGAAATACGCACTTCCGTTCAGCACGGAACTGATCACTGTCTGCAACGATAACTGAAAATTCTCAATTTAAAATGCTACCCACATCTCTCAGACTTGCCACGGTAAGTGGCAGCTAAGTAGCAGTCTATCCTAGAGGTACCTACGAACCGTTCCAAGATGCGATGTTCACATAACAGCCATCCATTCCACACTCAAAGCCCCTCATAAATTGAGGACGCAAAGTATGCAAAGAAAACCCATCATTGCACTCAATTGAAGTCATATCAATCCATTCAAATCCTTTTCATGCCGAATCATTTCTTTACAATTCGTATTAATGTCATCTTCCACACACGCGTAGTCTCGAGGTAAAACTAAAGTACCCTACGGAAAGGAAATTTTCGGAATACATCATAAATATAAAGTACAATATTTCTCTGTATACAGGTGAATATATTTTATTTTATCTAAAATTCTTGACGATTATTTTGGCCTAAATAACATTCAAACTGAAAACTTATTTACTTATTTTAACTCGGGTTGAAGTAAATATATAACTTATATACTTATCAGATCACATGTGGTTTTACAGAAACGTTATACCTGATAGTAAAATAAAAATTAGCATACATTAAGCAACGACAAATTTAATTGATGTTTATAAGACGCAAATTTTTTGGACTTCATTATATCCAACCCCCGTATTTTCTAATTATACCAATGATGTTGACGCCAATGACCAGCAGACATCACAGAGAAGCAACAGGAAGAATATTCACCGCAGTACAGTAGTCCCCCATTAAAACTAATAGAACTAATGATTATTAATTACGAAACCTTTGAACGTAGCGTTCGGAATAGGGAGGGCTTTGAGAGGGTACTGGCTTAGTGCGTAACCCTAGTTACATGGCTGCTCTCAATTACTGAGCATAATTAGACTTTATGAAGCTGCAAATTAAACATTCATGTACAGTAATAATCGTCCTATTTTCTAAAATGTTTAAATCGTGACCCAGAGCAATACAATGCAATTCGGGATATAACTCGATTTTTATATGCCACTTATTACGATAAAATTCGTTTGGTGGATTTCTGATTCGGCGGACCTGTCTACCTATATGACATGTACATGTTGCTGTAGCAACGTATTTCGATGAAAAATCTTCACTCACTTTCGAGAATTTGAGTCTACATTTCCATGAACTCAAGCACAAAAAAACAAAAACAAAATTCGTGGCTTTAGTCCATAAGCGAACTATACCTATCGAGCGACCGTCGCTTGTCGGCTAAGTTAATGTCAAGTTTAGCGGATAGAGGGTGTCGCATGGTCAGCGCAACGGATTCCCACGGCCGCTAATTTCGCTTTTCTAGACCGGGAACTCACGTACAAAAAATGTAATAAAGTAAAGTCAGTTCTATGTCTTAACATTGAGTCATACATATATATAATTAAGTATATGTACATATACATATATATTTCTCGAGGACTACCCTCTTATCGTGCAGAGGAGGTTTCAGTGTCCCAGTGACCCAGAGAGCTATGCTGGAGCGAGCGTAACTGCCTGGTAATGTAAAAAACCTATCCCTATAACAAGCCGTGAAGGCCCATAAGGTTGTGAGACGTCGAGGCTCCCAAATTTTCTATAGAAAATAGGCTCACAGATGGCGTAAGTTTCTCAGCCTTATGTGCCGGTCGCCCTTTACAACCCCTACCCCCCAGGAAGTTTCCTGGTTCTCATTTCTGTTAGAGGATGAGTCGACCTCAGGGCCATAGACTGGCTGAAAGGATTATATAAGTTGAAAATTTCCACCTCATCGTGACTCGAACACGCGACCTTCCGTCTTGTAGCAAAGTGTCTCAACCAACTACGCTACTGCGTTCCCCCGCGTAACTGCCTGGTACAGCAACTAATTGCAGACACATCAAAGGGTAGGGGCCAGACGAAATGTAGCCCTGGTCCTGGTGGTTGAGCGCGGTTCTTGCAACTACTTTTGGAAGAATGTACCTGTTACGAAACCATGGAGGAGGCCAAGACCCATACAGGGTGGTAGCGCCAGTAAAAAAGGAGATATTTATTGTCACGTGTATGGGTGTGACAATAGAAGGGGGTTGGATTGATAATTAGATTTATTGAACACTTATACATACAACTGGGCCGCGCCATAGCTCAAGCGGTTACTCGTTGGCTTCCCACCGCGGCAGCCCGGGTTCGATCCCGGGTCTGGTCAAGTGAGATTTGTGGTGGACAAAGTGGCTCTGGAGCAGGTTTTCTCCGAGTACATCGGTTTCCCCTGCAAATCTTCATTCCACCAATTGCTCCACCCTCACCTATCATCTGGAGCTGGTACAATAGGCCAGAAGTGGCCGCAGTACAAGGGACTCAGACCCACCCCACTAGCAATAAAAAGATATATACATACAACTCGTAACTACAAGTAATTATAACCGTTTCACTAAATCACACAATTTACCGTTCACTAGAGCACACATTCAAGACTCTATGTTCCCTTTCCGTACAGTAATTTTATAACTGCTTTCGGTTACTTTGACATATTCTTTCCTCATAGTAAAATTTTACTTTTTAGAACAAGAAAAATCGTGTTTTCGGAAATGAACGTGACAATTCTGAAGCGTTTTCAAAACCGTTATCATTGTTTCATATTATACATGAACTTAATATACTTGACATGGAAACGGCGTCTCTTTCCATCCAATTAACAGATAAGAGCCCTATATTTCAAACACGTACAAAAATATACTCGTTAGATAGCGAACTCAGACAGTTTTGTACTAACTTTCTTCTGAACTTATTTCGTAAATTCCACGAAAAGACATCCTCCCATCTTTTCCATATTACATAAGGGGATAATGATATTTTAATAAATTCAAATGGGGTGATTTTGAAGAATAAATTTACTCTCACGCTAGGAGTAAAAATATCCGATTTTTCTTCCCTTTCTTTGTTCTATCTTCACTTTTACCTCGGCAGCTAACTCTCTTTATGGGAAGATTTAAAAGAGTGACCTTCCTTTTTCTAGATGGCTTGCTTGAGGGCGTGAAGTTCTACCCCTTTCTTCTTGATCGAGGGCGGCCCTTTTCAGTGAGATTGCCTGGCTTCCCACCAGATAACAAACACTGACTTATTTTCTGACTAAACGCTCAAGAGAATCAATTTTTATATGAGTGTAAAGAGCAAGGCAGACCCTGTACAAGATAGCATTATATCGGAAGGAACACATTCTGTACAAAAGTGAGATCTCCATGTCGGATTTTATGATGTTACTTCTATTTATTCGTTGGGTCTATCACCGGAGATATAGTACCCTGAACGCACAGCTGACCACCAACCTCTGCCTAGTATCGTAATTAAAACGAGTGGAATTTTATCTGTACTGCCCCTGTAAGCCTTCAAGCGTTGCTGTTTTAATTACTGGGAAAATTCTATCTTCGTTTGGAATAAAAATATTATTAAATGTTGCCAGATCGATCCGCATGTTAAGTTACATTTTAAAAATCCGTTTCTTCCATGTCGAAGAAGCTTGCGCCAACCCGTTTCGAATCTAGTTCGGTAGACAAACTATGTTCACTGATGTGTTTCATGGTTTCTCCGAGTACCTGCAGGTGTATGCCAGAACAGTAAGTTATCCGCCACTTCCAGTGTAGAGCTTGTGGCACACGAAATTCTCACTATTACAATAATGCCTTTGTAAATGTTGATGGATGTGCTTCTCGTAGTATGTAGGGACTTATTCTTTCCGCGGTCGTCACAACACGGAGAGGGGAACAGTGATCAGCCCCGTCAGCGAGTCAGGCAGCGCAGTGTGAGTGACGCTGCAGGAAAGTTGTGTTACAGTCTTTATGCGGTTTGCTCACAGCACTCAGGGGCTAACATAAAACCTTAATGGCGACTCTGTGTCAAATTCCAAAGATTCCAATTGTTTTACAGCGTTAATCATGTTTTCTTCTGATTTAAATTGCGACTAACACTTAATTTGTAGCACAATTCAGGCATTTTTTTATTGAGATACTGAGAAATACAAAGAGAATATCGGTCAGAATAGTTGCTGTCCCGTCCGAGAAGCGAATACAGCACCTTCCAAATATAAGTCTTCAGCAAATTGATATAAGCTAATGCCTATGAATGTAACACATTTCCCCATATAAATCCTGTTTAATACGGCTTGAAACTAAACATGCGTATGTAATGATGTGAACTCGTTAATCAGCCCGTGCTTAAATTACAGGATAAATCATTCCTGTTTCATGAAACACGCGGTAAAAGTAAAGCTTTCCTTGTAACAGGCCGTGGAAGGCCATGGGGTTGTGAATCGTCGAGGCCCCCACATTTTCTCTAGACAATCGGCTCACAGATGGCGGTAAGGTTGTCAGCCTTACGCGCCGGCCGCAGTTTACCCACCAGAAAGATCAATGGTACTCATTTCTGTTAGAGGCTAAGTCGACCCCAGGGACATAGTGGGGCTGGAAGCATTAGATCAATTGAAAAATCCAGTGACCTCATTGGGAATCGAACCTGTGACCTTCTGGCTTGTAGCGTAGCGTCTCAACCAACTACGTTACAGCGTGCCCCCATGAAGCACATCATAGAAATACGTAAATATTACTGTTCTCTCAATTGTTCTGATTCACGCTTTAGAAGATAAAACTCGATTGCATATGTTTTTGAGCAATGAAGTTGTAGAACACAGCCACTGAAGAAAATACTTCTGCCTTCTTTGAGTTGCCATTTAGAACGAGAGAATGGAGACACTCTGTTTAAGGTATCCTTCAATAAACTTTTAAAACTTAAGTTATTTTTCGAAAAAAAAAACCCTCCCAAATTAAGTACTTGCATTGTTTAACATTTAGTTTAAGAGGAAATAAGAATAATAAACGAAATTTGAGATATAAATGCTGTTTCAAAAGATTAGTTTAGTTTCCTGTTATGTAACCTTACGAGATATTTTCAAACTATGATTATTTTTGTGAAAAGTAAATACTCTATTAAACATTTATATTACAAATTTTTTTAGAAATATGAAAGACTGCATACACAAACACAAATTAGGCATGCTCTACAACACTTCTTTCAACTTCAATCATTGCTCTGGAGTACTGCATGCTAAGGTAAATATAGTTTTCTACGCCTTTCTCATTACGTACAATCTAGAACTCATAGTATGAGACTTGAAAAGAGACACTAGAGTTTGTGATGTCGAAATCTGTGGTTGTCTCCAGCCTGCAGAAACGAAAATTATCAGATCAGATCGCAAATGGGACAATAGTATTCGCTTACAGAAATAAAGTTAAGCTTGACATTGTCCATTGCCGGGGATACAGGCATATATGAAATTCACGAAGTTTCGGAGGCTGGATACTTTTCCGTCATCAGGTGTAAGGGATGAAAGGATCATATTCGACTGGGCTCCTTAGAATTCGCTAATACAGAGGTGGGCATAGCGGTAATCTCCTACAGTCGTATTTGGGAGGTACTAGGTTCGATTTGCAGCTGGGACAACGGCTATTCTGACTGAGAAGATCTCCGTGGCCTGTAGTCCGCAAGCAAACTATACCGACCGAGCGACTTCCTCTTGTCGACGAAGTCAGTGCCAACATTTTGCGGATAGAGGGTGTCGCTTGGTCAGCGCAACGGATCCCCACGGCCGTTAATCTCTGTTTTCTAGTCCGGAGACGCTATATCCTTGAAATAGCTCCTAAATTTTCCTCACGAGACTGAGTGGACCCCGTTCCAGACTCACTATTTCTCAGAAAATCCGGTAGCGCCGGGAATGGAACCCGGGACCTCCGGATATTTAGCCAGAAACTCTGACCACTAGACAACAGAGGAGGCCGTTTGTAATTTTCCTCAGTTCCTCCGAGAAATTTACCGGGACAGTACATGTCTATTAGGCCACGAAGGCTGTCTTCCAAATCCTTCCCAATTCATCATTCACCAATTAACCTACCACTCGACTCTATATAGTCTGAGTTATTGACAGCGTCGTTAAATGAGTCACAAAAAAGAACGAGCCAATCTTAATGACAGGTTAGCTCTTCCTGATGAGCACGACTGCGTAAGATTCTTCCCTGCCTCCCACCAACAGCTGATGACTTTCTGGAACGTTGTATCAAGCGCACCCCAGACAACGGACAATGTCCAGTTGCTACAAACCTTTACAGATCCAATTTTTTTTCCTGGTACTGTTAAAGGCTATATTTCTTTAACTCTTCACTCTGCAAGGATTTGCAGTGCCAGTAAGGGATCACATTAGTGGACCCCAAAATATTCCGTTTACTACTGTTAATACGGGGGCAAGAAGTAGCGAAGTTGGTGAAGGCCCTATGCTACAAGCCGGAAGGTGGCGAGTTCGATGAGGTCATCCAGCCTCACTATGGCCCTGGGGTCAACTCAAGCCTCTAACAGAAATGAGTACCAGGAATCTTCCTGGGTGGTAAAGGGCGGATGGCGCGTAAGGCTGACAACCTCACCGCCATTTGTCAGCCGATTGTCTAGAAAATGTGGGAGCCTCGATGTCTCAGAACCATATGGGCCTTCACGTCCTGTTCCTGGGATAGCTTCACCGTTTCTTTTTACTGCTGATACGAAAGATGACTCTGCCTCTGGAGGAATCAATGAATTACATTTGTATAGCAATACGTTATCCTGTGCGCCGTGACACGGATCCTGTCTCCACGTCACTGAACCTACTTCACACGCATCTTAGCAATATGGCCGCTTTACGATTCGGTATGGCCTAGGACGAGGCTCCTCGGGCAATAAGAGCACCCAGATGTATCAGCTGCTTGATGCCTTGCCGCCTCTAGCCGTGAGTCTGGATCAACTACATCCCCGTTTTATGGTTTCATCGAGTTAAAGGCTGTCATTTAAATCTTTGTATTTAACGAGTCTTTTGACCTAAATTTCATTCACTATGGCAGCAGAAATAGCTCAGTTCAGCATATAGGATAAGGGCTGGAGAACCGCGATTCGATTCCCGGGAGGGACAAGAGATCTTTATCTTATCCATAGCATCCAGCCGTGTTCTAAGACCCGCACAGCTTCCCGGGTACCAGGGGCCTTATCCCTGGGAGCAACGTGGCAGGGACTTGAAGCTCACCACCTACCTCTGACCACCGCAGAGGTCATGAATACCTGGAGCTATACCTCTACTTCTCATATGCCTTCACGGTATAGTTCTTAATCACATAATTAAGTATAGGGATAACTCAAGTTTCTTTTACCTTCAGTGACTATGAGAACCTATTTTTTTATTGCTAGTGGGTGCGACTAAGTCCCTTGTACTGGGGCCACTTCTGGCCTATTGTACCAGCCCCAAATGATAGGTGAGGGTGATTGTGGAGCAATTGGTGGAATGAAGATTGGCAGGGGAAACCGAAATACTCGGAGAAAACCCGCCCCAGCGTCACTTTGTCCACCACAAATCCCACTTGACCAGACCCGGGATCGAAACCGGGCCGCCGCGATGGGAAGCCAGCGACTAACCGCTTGAGCTACGGCGCGGCCTTATGAGAATCTGTTTACTAGAAGCTGTTTGTAATATTGTTTCCAGAACAGGTTCAAGTTATCTGAACTTACAGAGTCGTGTTTACAGTTGTGGCAAAAGTCTAATTGTTCTTCAGCGGTACGTGGTATGAATTAACCTTTTAGTTTCTTCTTTTCCAGCTTTATACTGTTCTCATTATCATTCGTACACGTGAAACTTCGTATTTCCAACAATCTCTTGAAAAGTTAAAGAATCCAATGGAAGACTGAGCACTATTTACAACTCTCAAGAGGTAAAGGTCGCTCTTGAGCGTTTGAAGAGAGAGGACGTAAACATAGAAGCTCTAGTGAAATCGTGATTGTGAAAGCAAGACCTCTAGTGATACTGCTGAATAGAGGCAAACGAGCAAGGAGGGAATGGAGACGTCACAAGTGGAATATCAACAAAGCAAATGCAACCACAACAACCACAACAGCCGATAACAGGTACGCAGATGCAGTACGTAACGTACAATCAACAATACCCACCTCTAGTTACTAACCCACTGACAGCACAGCAAACAACGGGCTACGTTTATAGTATCCAGAATGTAACACCCACCAATACAAACACCTATACACCCACAGCATATGAGCCACTAAGCGAAGAAGAAATCCTAGCAGAAAACACAGCCGACATAAACAACAGCAAGACATGGCAAATCATAAAAAAACGAAAACGCTTCAGCAACAAACCACAAATAGATACCGGCTTTAAACTAGACATCAAAAACCAATACCAAGAACTCCAAACTGACGAGATTACAGGAATGGCAGACGACAACCCAACAACTTCTGAACCAAGCAAGATTCTAACCAAAGAACCCAAACCACCACCAATTTACATACATGGCGTAACAAACTACAGAGCAATGGTCAACAATCTGGCAATAGTTGTTTCAAAGGAGAACTACCATACTAAAACGACAACCAACAACACAGTAATAGTCTATCCCCACAAACCTGAAACATATAGACGACTAATTAGCCACCTCCGGGAAAACAAAATAATCTACCACACATACCAACTAAAACAAGAACGGGCATATAGAGTCGTCATACGGGATATACACCCCACCGTCTCGCCGCAGGAAATAGCAGACGAACTAAATGCCAAAGGGCACCAAGTTCGGAACATCGTTAATGTAAGGCACAGAGTAACCAAAGAACCACTGCCTCTGTTCTTTGTTGACCTAGAGCCAAAAGTAAACAACAAAGAAATATACGATCTTCAATTCATATACAACACCAAAATAAGAGTCGAACCACCAAGAAACCGGAGGGAAATAGTGCAATGTACCCGCTGCCAGGAGTACGGGCATTCCAAATCCTACTGCAATAAACCGTACTACTGCGTGAAATGCGGCCAACAACACGATTCGAAAACATGCACAAAAACGCACGACACCCCAGCTACTTGTGCGCTGTGCCAAGGCAATCATCCCGCCAACTACAAGGGATGCACAGTATACAAAGAACTAATTAATGCTCGAAATAAACGCACTCCAAGACAAAATATTCCACAGACAAACCTTCTGGAAAACAACTCGCACACAATCCTATCCCAAGGCATGAATATGCACAACAGCAAGCCAACCAACGCGCTGCCAACCTACGCACAAATAGCAACTCCAAGGGGACCCAACAACAATAATGATCAGGACAACCACTTCGCTACCTTCCTAATAGAATTCAAAAACATGTTCTCCCAACTTCTGCAACAGAATAACATGATATTAACAATGCTCACGACCGTCATTAACAAGCTAGCGAAATGAAACACCAATCCCTACGCATAACAGCCTGGAATGCCAATGGGATAACCAACCACATCCAAGAAATTATCCTGTATCTAAATATAAACAAAATAGACATACTCTTAATCTCAGAAACTCATGCTACCAATCGCACATATGTAAAAATCCCCTACTACACAGTCTACTTTGCAAACCACCCCGACAACCAAGCCCATGCAGGGGCAGCAGTCATTATCCGGACAGCACTAAAACACCATGTACTCCAGCCATACATATCCAGCAAAATACAAAGCGCTAGCGTCAAACTCCAATTATCTCATCGACCCGTCACGATAGCGGCAGTCTATTCGCCTCCACGACATTCAATCGCAACAGAAGAATACAAAGCGTACCTAACCTCCTTAGGCCACCATTTCATAGCCGCTGGAGATTGGAACGCCAAACACACAACATGGGGATCGAGACTCACGACACCGAAAGGAAGGAACCTCCTCAAAGCAATGACCCACCTAAACATAAAGCACCTATCAACAGGAGAACCAACATACTGGCCCACTGATAAAAAGAAAATGCCCGACCTACTAGACTTCGCACTCACGAAAGGAATCGCCGATACCTACGCACAGATCGAAAGCAACCTGGAGCTAGCCTCAGACCACAGCGCCGTCACCATAACCCTGAGTGCCGACCCCATACTGAAAGATATAATCCCCAAGCTATGCACAAAAAACACTGATTGGAATAAATTCGGGGACATCATCGACAGCAACATCAACCTGACACTAAAACTCAAAGAACAAAATGAAATAAATGAAGCAGTCCAACACTGGACAACAACCATACAAAACGCGGCGTGGCATGCAACACCCGACGTAAGCACAAAACCCTCGCGAACCCACAACATCCCGCTGCAGGTTAGGAAAATGGTAGCGGAAAAAAGAAAAGCGCGAAGAACGTGGCAACGAACGCGGAATAAACAAGATAAAACCCTCCTAAACCGTCTCACACACAAACTACGCTCGGTCTTAACGGAAACCCGAAATGCCTCTTTTCAACAATACACCTCAAGCTTAGCACCTGAAGACAACTCGTTATGGAAGGCAACGAAAACTCTCCGGAGACCGACAGTAGCAACCCCTCCAATCAGACGCACTGACGCCAGCTGGGCTAGAACAGACCCTGAAAAGGCTCAAGCATTTGCACACTATCTCGAGACAGTCTTCACACCCCTACCTACGAACGCCGTGGACGACGAGACGGAAATTAATGCTTATCTGGATATGCCATGTCAAACTGACCACTCGTTGAAACACATCTCCCCAAGGGAAATAATGCAAGAAATCAAAAACATCAAACCCCGCAAAACGCCTGGGTACGATCTCATCACTGGTGAAGTCCTCAAGCACCTTACCAGGAAGGCACTGGCGCTGTTAACAGCCATTTTCAACAGTATGCTTCGACTAGGCTACTACCCCGTACAGTGGAAATTTGCACAAATAATCATGATTCACAAACTGGGCAAACCTGATACAGAGATCACATCTTATAGGCCCATTAGCCTTCTGCCTATAGCTTCCAAAATATTCGAAAGACTCCTCCTCAAACGAGTCACAGCCATAGCACCCATATCAACCTTAATACCTAACCACCAGTTTGGATTTCGGACAGGACACTCAACAGTGCAACAGTGTCATAGAGTGGTGCGATACATCACGGAAGCTATCGAAGAAAAGAAAGTGTGCGCAGCCGTATTTCTAGACATCCAACAAGCATTTGACAAGGTGTGGCACGCAGGCCTACTTTATAAAATCAAAAAGAGATTACCCAACCAAATATACCTCTTGCTGAAATCGTACCTCTCCGAAAGGTCTTTCCAAGTTAGAATAAACACTGACGTTTCAAGCATCCGCAACATAAACTCGGGAGTACCGCAAGGAAGTGTCCTGGGCCCATTCCTATACTTGATATATTCGGCTGACCTACCAACCACCGGCAACACAGTATTGGCCACATTTGCTGATGATACGGCGATACTCACAGCGAACCATAACCCGATAACTGCCTCCGCAAACCTACAAAACCACATAAATCTCCTACAACAGTGGTTCCACAAATGGCGCATGAGCATAAACAACGAGAAATCAGTCCAAATCACCTTCACCAATCGCCGAACCACTTGTCCGCAAATAACAATCAACAACAGGAACATACCAATCAACACCGAGGTCAAATACTTAGGTCTTTACCTAGATCAAAAACTCACGTGGAGGACTCACATCAAAAAGAAACGCCAACAGTTAACGCTGAAAGAGAGACAGCTGCGCTGGCTGCTAGGAAAACGCTCGCAATTGTCCCTGGAGAACAAAACCCTGTTATACAAGGCAATCTTAAAACCTATATGGACCTATGGCATCGAGCTCTGGGGCTGCGCTCGACCATCCAACACCAAAATCCTCCAAACGTTCCAATCGAAAACACTACGAAGAATCACAGGCGCACCATGGTACGTAACAAACAGAACTATCCACAACGACCTCAACATACCCTTCATCACGGAAGAGATCAGAAAGCATGCCACCAGACACCGTACTCGGATAACAGGACACGAGAACCCGCTAATCGTAGAATTAACGAAACCGCACCCAGCAGCAAGACGACTGAGGACAACCTGGCCAGAAGACCTATATAACTAAAAGGTGGAATACTGCCACTGGGCAGCTGCCGCCTTCACGACATAAGCACCCATCACATTTGCTTATTACTTGCAGTGTCAAGTAGATTGTAAATTGACATTAATGAGAAGAAGAAAAAAAAAAAAGAGGTAACAAGGGCAGACTCGCTTCAACGCAGCAGAACACTTAAATGACTGAAATGGTTCCTAATGCTTACAGTACTGGGGCTGTTACCTCTCAACCCAGTTCATACTGATGACGCAGCAATGCGCATAAACATCCCAACCATGACGTGCTGCATATATCCCAAAGTGACGTCAGTGAACCACATGTCAGTACAAGACATTTCTCAAGCTGTTACTATAGGATTCTGACGATGGTGTATAACACACAGAGATATTGGGTTTTCGGACTTTATCCATCGTCCTGGTTTTAAGATAACTAAGAAAAAACACGACGTTTCGGAAACTGGATCTGTTTCCGTCCTCAGGTGAGGGAAAACACCCAACAGAATAGGTGTTTTCCCTCATCTGAGGACGGAAACAGATCAGTTCCCGAAACGTCGTGTTTTTTTCTTGGTTATCTTAAAACCAGGACGATGGATAAAGTCCGAAAACCCAACATTTCTCAAGTTCTCTTCCTTGCTTCCTTGCAGCCATTTAATATACATGGGAGTAAATTATGAGGTCGAACACACTTTACGTAAAGGATTTTGTTGAAGTTAAGTCTAAAGATAAAGGAAACAATATATGAGGACTATTCGGAAAGTAATCACCGTTTATTTTGGGCAACAAATGTAGGGGCAGGGGGAGATAATAATTGTCATTCTTTGAGCGTTGAAAGATTACTTTCGAACTGTGGTGTTTAAAAAAATACGTTTTTGATCGATCATGGCGTTAGGTGGTTAGCTGCAACTGTGATGCTCTTGATAAAATTCGTTTCCAAAGCTAACCTGTGCCTCGTTCTGGACAATGGTAGTTTCTTAACTCCTGTACAACCTAACGATTTCTTTTCTTTTTTAGGCAGGTCGCCTCGTAGAGAGCCAGGTCCCCAGAGATTGAAAAGAAAGCTCCATATGGGGGCTACCGATTGCACTACTGTTAGTCTATTGACACAAAATACAATCGGCGTTTATCAGCAGGAGGTGTGCTAGCTAGCGCGCTCTGAAATCGCTTTCAGTAATCACTTGCTACTACACAATACGACATTTCTGCGTAGTTCGCTGTTTAACGGCGAAGTTGACCTCGTCGCTATCGTACATGCTCCATACCAACACAATTCAAGATGGAAACCTGTAGAATCCGAGATGGATTTTCTTTGTGATCTCTTATTATCGTAACAATATTTTATATATCCTTAAAATACACGTACTATGACTACTGAAAGTTGGTAAACATTTGTTCGTACAATGTATATTGATTACATAAGTTATTTATCATTCTAGCAAGCTGCATGATGTCACATTCTAGAAGACCAGATACGACTATAGCAAAGAGTTCGTGAATAAATAATTTATTCAATGCAACCAAATGGAAGTAACTATTATATTTCATCATGTTGCAGTATTTGGTAAAACGTTAGATCAATCATTATAAGCACGTACAGAGCTCAATTTCTCTCTTGCTACTCCTTGTTTCTTGCTTGGATTAATCTTCCACCATGAAGATGGAAGTGATATGCTACTCCGAAACGTCGGACGTTTGATGAACTACATAGCGTTAAAATTCAGAAGCCCATACTCTTCATAATCACGTAAAAGGGAGATCAAATTCAACAAACCTTCTCTTACTTTGTCCTACTTTTCTATTTCGCAGTGCCGCGTTTGCTTATATACGTCACTGTCGAAAACGTACCATCAAATGCAGTCACAATAACAAATAGCCAATAACAGTGGCCGCGCAGTCTAAGGCATGAACCCCCTTCGCGCGCTCTAACACTGGTATCTTGGGTTCGAATGCCGCTCGACGCATGGATGTCTGTGTACGTTTATTGCTTTTGTGTTGTTCTGCGTGTATGTAGTGGCCTTGCGACGTGCTGATGCCCCTTCCAAGGAGTCATACCGACTGTATATGGATTAATAAACTGAAAAAGCAGCCAAGATCCACAAGGGCTGTAAAGCCGTAGATAGATAGCATATATAAGGAAAAAGCATGTTAAACCGTTATGAGTAGAATAAAAAGGTTTCTTTACTCAGTTGCTCAATTTTATAGTTGCTGATTTTAATCCACTATTTTGTAGACGATTTAAAAAACAAAATATGGAAGTTTTAACAAAATCGACGTTCCCTTGGTAATAAATTTCCCTTCAATGACAATATAAACCCTTTGTTTGCAATATTTTATGTCTGCTTTAATTTTATAGGCGGAAACAAGAGAATCTGCTTCTTTCTTTCTTTAAGTCTTCCTTTCTTTGTTATGCCGGGTAAGACGATTCGACCATTTCATTAACGGTGGTCTAACATCGACTTCTTGAAAATAGTGACTGAAGTCAGACAGTTAATTCTACTACAATTTTTGTAATTGTGTTTCAGTATTCTGTCTATAACGCAAGAAAGTTCCAGACAGATCCATCACTCACTTTTTGTATATTATTTTCCCTTGGGTCACCCGATAATTTATGATGTTGTGGCTATACAACACGCTCGCGGGCGGCTTTTTATCACTTAGGTTTGCGTAATCTGCTTGTAGAAGTTGTCAGTTCAGAAGCGTAAATCTTCAATACTCTACTAATATAATTATAGTGCTACATTTAAGCCAGATAAGGGATTACGCCGTAGTACATAGTGCAGTAACCTATTAACTAGGAGACAGAGCTCATCATTCAAACACTCGACCAGCACAGGACCCGCTGTTCTGTAAAGAAAATTAATTATATAGAAGTTTAAGGTTTCCTCGTCTGTCGTTATGTGTGTTCGCTGTGTATGTTACCAAGTAGTTACGAACAGAAACAGAAGAACTGTCAGTAAAACATACGCTTTGATTAGCATTACAGTGACCACTTCTACCATAAACTTGCCCACACATTCACTCACTCACTCATGTAGCTGAGCCCTTCTTGAGAAGCCACCAATTGCGCAGCTACTCAAGAACTTCCCAGCATTTTATGGAACCCGAAGGTTCATTACCGTGTTCACAAGAACCCTCCACAGGGACCACTGTTTTATACAACCAAGTTTTGTGTGTCTGTGGTAATTTAGTCTTTGAAAAAGCTTTTAAAGTTAGGAACTGATTTTAACAATTTTCCGTTGAAATTTTAACCGGCTTTACGTAAGTGTTCTAATATTCTTCACTTAACGATATGTCGACGTTTAATCTTTCGCAAAAGCAGACTGGGCTAAGTTTCAAATTTATCCATAGTTAGCGAGTACACTGATCGCCTCTGTGGTCTAGTGGTCAGAGATTCTGGCGACAGATCCGGAGGTACCGGGTTCGATTCCCGACGCTACCAAATTTTCTGAGAAGTAGTGGGTCTGGAACGGGGACACCTGAGCCTCGTCAGGACAATTGTGGAGCTTCTTGAATGGAAAAGTAGCGGCTCCGGTCTAGAAAACCGAGATTAACGGCCGTGGGGATCCGTTGCGCTGACGTCGCGACACCCTCTATCCCCAAAAGTTGGCATTAAGTTTGTCGACAAGAGGCTGTCGCTCGGCCGGGATAGTTCGCTTGCGGACTACAGGCCACGGAGTTTCTTTAATGAGTACACTATTTTCGGATGTCACTATATGCGACCTGATAGAAATTTTCCTATGTTCTAGGCTATACAGCGTCACATTCCAGAAGACAGTATCCTTCGTACTTACCGGCGTGAGAAGTATGCGACAGACGAAGAACACACGAAAATTTTTGATCTCAAAACACGAGGGGAGGAGGCCACTTGGAAAATTTCAATGTCGTGCTGACAATAATATTAAAATGTTTTGAGGTGATAGGCTGTGAAGGTGTACACGGTATTCATCTGGAATACGATGGGGTAATACGAACAGGATGCCGGTCACGGTAGCCGAGCGGTCTAAGGCGTGCACTGTCTTCGTTCGCTTGGAAACTGGGATCGTGGGTTCGAATCCCGCTCAGGGCATGGATGTTCAGTTTGTGTGTCTTCGTTTTTCTGTGTTTGTATACAGGTAGAGGCCTTGCGAGGAGCTGATCACCCGCCCAAGGAGTCCTACCGAACGTGTAAGATCTAGAAAAACCGAAGTGAATGGAGAAAAAGTTGATGGAGGTAGGCCTAGGCCCACTGGGGCTGTAGTGCCAAGGAAAAAAAAATACGAACAGTGTAATTAAACTTCGAGTTCTCTAAATTGAGAGTAGTTCTTGCTTATATGAGTGACTATGATCTCAAGAAGCATTTTACTACATGGAGTTAGTTTAAACGGAATGGAAGTGCTTGCTCTCGTAATGACAAGACTAGGCCTTACTTATAGAACAGCAGTAGTAAAAACAAACTCCATGGCCTGTAGTCAGCAAGCGAACTATACCGACCGAGCGACCGTCGCTTGTCGGCGAAGTTAGTGCCAACTTTAGCGGATAGAGGGTGTCGCGTGGTCAGCGCAGCAGATCCCCACGGCCGTAAATCTCGGTTTTCTACACCGGAGCCGCTATTTCCTCGAAATAGCTCCTCAATTATCCTCACGATGCTGAGTGGACCCCGTTCAAGATCCATTACTTCTCACAAAATCTGGTAGCTTTGGGAATCGAACCCGGACCTCTGGATCTGTAGGCAGGAACTCTGACCACTAGACCACAGAGGTGGTCCCAGAACAGCAATAGTACGTTTACTTAAGCTTGGCTTATAAAGAATTAAGGCCTGTGGTCCGTTCCCATTTAGTAACAGAATGTAATCTCCTCCATGGGTGTGAAAATTGGTCTCTGACATTAAGGGAGGAACATAGACTGAGAATGTCTGAGAACAGGGTGTTGAGAATATTTGGGCAAAGAGAGATGAAGTGACAGGAGGTTGGAGAAAACTGCATAATGAGGAGCTTCATAACCTGTACTCCTCTCCAAGTGTAATTAGAATGATCAAGTCAAGGAGGATGGGGTGGGAAGGTCATGTAGCACGAATGGGGGAGACGAGGAATGCATATAGGATATTGATGGGAAAGCCAGAAGGAAAGAGACCACAGGGAAGACCAAGGCGTACGTGGGTGGACAATATTAGATTGGATCTTAGAGAGATAGGATGGGATGGTATGGACTGGATAGATCTGGCTGAGGATAGGGACCAGTGAAAGGCTCTTGTGAACACGGTGATGAACCTTCGTGTTCCATAAAATGCTGGGAAATCCTTGAGTAGCTGCAGAATTGGCGGCTCCTCCAGAATGGCTAGGGTGACCGCGTGAGTCATTACCGAAAATATAATTTAAAAGGACGCAGTTACAAATACAAATAAAATGTAACAATGTTATCAGCATTAATTTATATACTTATAACGTGGCTGTTGAAGTTAACACATGAATTGTCAATAACGAAGTTAAATATTTTCTTTCAGATAATGTGATAACATGATATAACATGCCAGAACGACACTTGAATAGTCGTTTGTCAGCTGATGACGATATTTATGAATTTTCTCTAATTGTTTTATTTTGCGCGTCAGAATAATTATAAGGTTAGACGCAACAACGGCAGTCAGCACAAAGTACAAATGAATTATCACTTTGCTGATATTCACGTTATTCTGTTAGTAACGGGATATGTATATATGTATATGTGTTAGGCAAGTAACATACGTAAAGCCTTCAATTTCCATATTACTTAAGCAAAGTTTCAGTCAAGACCTGGAAATATGTTGCTGGCTGTCGGAAACAAGAGAAGTTCGAAAGAGCGCATCCCGAGTTCTTGGAGACGCAGTAAATCACGTAACATGGCCCTAATGAACAATTCTTTGGCAATCACTGGACCAGAATTTCTATCGAAGTAAAAGCTTCTACTAGTCACTGAAATAGGAGGACAAAGGTTAAAGGTGGGCTACGTGTTATAAGTTATGCGAAGTGTCCTTCCAACTAAGCAGTTCACGTCTAAATTCCTGCTGAGAGAAAAATTGGTCCCTGAAGATGATTTCTCTAAGCTCATTTCCACGTGAGAGAGAGAGGGTTCATTTCGTCACATCATAATGAGCCTTGAAATGATGGATAGAACCGGACATGAAGCGTGCCACGAGTAGGCATAGCATGAAATTAAGAGTCTATGCCGTGAGCCTACGGAAAGGTCACTGCTGGTGATAATGCTTCCTGAGAAGGAGAGCCTGTCTTGATATCGTTTTAAAATGGAAATAGAAAGGCTCATGTAGTCTTAGGCGAAAACGCCGAGTAATAATAATAATAATAATAATAATANTTAAAGTTAGCATTAACAGGTGAGAAAAATAAAATAAGTACATTTCGAATGGTTATTCCATTATGTGGTGAGAAAGGACAATGCACATACATACACACATAGAAGTTAATAATAATAATAATAATAATAATAATAATAATAATAATAATAACCCAATTAATTCTTATTTATTCGTGTGGCAGCTCAACATCCTAGTTCCATTCAATTCATGTTTATTTACGTACAACTTAACAGCACAGAGGCCAATTAAAAGCTTAGCATGAGTACATAGAATAATAATAATAATAATAATAATAATAATGCAGGAAAGTTGTATTTTATTATCTGAGATCTGAGCTCCTCGTCTCAGATGTTATTTCAGAAGACAGGTACCAACGTTTCGGAAGAACCTGATACTTCCGTCTTGTACTAGAGGAAGTGAAGATTGAGACAGAAGGTTCCTCCGAAACGATGTCAACTTCTCAGAAGACAACAATCTTAACTGTTTATTTTTTGTTTATTGGTCTGTTTAATAATATTTAATCAACTGCATTGGATATTCAATGTGTAAGCCTACATGACATTAAAAATGAACGGTGAAGGAAAAATATATTCTTCTACTGTTTATCATTGAAGCTTGAAATTGCGAGACACCTGTTTCTGGGTAGAAATTCGAACACATTGCCTCCAGAGTAGGAAGCAGGAAAATGGGCAGAGAATATTACACTGATGATAAATGATGTTCGTTTCTTGGTTTATTCAGGACTTTGTCTTAGCTTCATAGTTTGCATAAGGTCGGACAGAAGAGCAATAATGAATACTGAATTTTTAAGGAGGTGAAACGAAGCAGTCGAGCCCTATTCTACGTTATATTCCATAATATTTCTAGACGGACCACGGAAAACCACAGACACGGGATGTGTCAGTCAGGACAGGCGAACCAGGGGCATGCTGCATGCTCCACGGAGATATAACAATGGGCTCTCCTGCATGAGCACCGGATGATCTCATCATCAATTCTCTCTCAATGCCTGTCACAATTCAACCCATTTTTGTTATTGTTTTGCTTTGAATTGTACAATTTATCTCTTATAACATAGGGAAACAATGGATAGTCGGTTTTATCTTCGAGATAAACGTTAACCCAACATTTGTGATAATATGGCATTGTTTGTTGTACTGAATACATGCGAATTCAGGATGATAAAATTGCCATGTGACAATCATTTAAAATTTCCAGTATTCGAGAGATCATGTTTTTTCAATTTTCAAGAGAGGAAGTTAAAAGGTAAAATTGTCCCTGTGGCTAACTAGTTAAGCACTATGCCATGAAGGCTTATGGGGGAGTGGATGTATAATTCCACATTTTTTTTTTTACCTCGGCAATAGCTAGACGTGAATGGTCGACTTCACGCCCCGACCGCTTTACCGCCAGGGAAAGAACCTTCGATACCCACTGGACTTGAACTCCGACCCCTCGGTCGTCCAGTCCATAGCCAGTAGCTATACTGTCTACGCTATCCCAGCTCTAATTTCCAGGGGTGTACATTCCCCTTTGTTCTCCAGACTCAGCAGGCCACATAAATATATTAGAAATGCACAATTTTTGGGCGCTCTTCGGAACAGACCGCGACTGATTACTAACTTCATAAGATAGGTCCTTAATTTCTTAGGTTAATGGAACCTACTTACTTATNATGGAGCTGAGCCCTTCTGGAGGAGTCACCAATTCTGCAGCCATTCAAGAATTTCCCAGCATTTTATGGAACCCGAAGGTTCATCACCATGTTCACAAGAGCCCTCCACTGGTCCCTATCCTGAGCCAGATCTATCCAATCCTTACAATCCCATCCTATCTCTCTAAGATCCATTGTCCACCCACCTACACCTTGGTCTTCCCCGTGATCTCTTTCCTTCTGGTTTTCCCACCAATGTCCTATACGCATTCCTCGTCTCCCCCATCTGTGCTACATGACCTGCCCACCTCATCCTCCTTGACTTGANTCATTCTGATTATACTTGGAGAAGAGTACAAGTTATGAAGCTCCTCATTATGCAGTTTTCTCCAACCTCCTGTCACTTCATCTCTCTTCGGTTCAAATATTTTCCTCAACACCCTGTTCTCAAACACCCTCACTCTATGTTCCTCCCTTAATGTCAGAAACCAAGTTTCACACCCATACAGAACCACAGGCAAAATTATAGTTTTTTATATTCTAAGTTTTATGGTTTTGGACCGCAGACGAGAAGACAAAATGTTCTGGACTGAATGGTAGCAAGCATTACACGAGTTCAATCTCCTCTTAATTTCCTCCTGAATCAGGTTTCGATCTGTTATTGTTGTTCCCAAATATCTGAACTGTGCCACATTTTCAAAACATCTGTTTCCTATCTTTATGTCATGATTTTGTCCTGCATTTTGGTGATGAGACAGCAACATATACTTAGTTTTCTGTGTTTACTTCTAGACCAACCTCTTTACTTGCGTCAATTAAAGTTTGTGTGTTTTTCTTTATGGTATCTACATTATCACCCAGTAGATTCACATCGGCATAGACCAACTGTGTCCCGTTTAATTTTAGTCCCACCTGGTTTCCCTGGACCTTCCTAATTGCATATTCTAAGGCAAAGTTGAAAAGGAGTGGCGATAAAGCATTTCCTTGTGTTAGACCGTTCTGGATAGGAAATTTATCAGACAAATATTTACCTATACGGACTTTACTATACGTTTCGTTTAAACATATTTTAATCAACCTAACTAGTTTCATGGGTATCCCAAACTCTATTAGAATATTGTACAATACTTCTCTCCTAACTGAATCGTAGGCTTCCTTGAAATCTATGAATAGCTAATGTACTGTCTCATTGTACTCCCATTTTTTGTCCAATATCTGACAAATGCAAAAGATCTTATCTGTAGTTGATCTGTTACGTCGAAACCCACACTGATGAAGGTTAATGGAACACAGGATAAAACATAATTTTAGATTCAAGTCACTATGACTAGTAGGAGGATGGAATATTACGAATATTAGGTCTTCAGCACCAAAAGGATGAAGACACTTGAAATAGGTTACTCAGCCTCTAACAGAAATGAGTACCAGGAATCTTTTCTGGAGGTAACGGGCGGCTGAAACCTAAGGCTGGCAACCTCACAGCCTTCTGTGACCCGACTGTCTAGAGAAAATGTAGAAGTCTCGACGTCCTACAACCCTATGGGCTTCCATGTCCTGTTGCAGGGATAACTTTACCTTTTTTTTAAGAAGTTCAGAACGTATATTCAACTGTATCCTATTTAGTAACATGAATGAAGCTTCGTGCTTTTGCCAAATACTAACAGGGCGATCAAGTCACTAAACATGAGCTGGACAGGCACTGTAACACAAATGCAAAATGAAAAATTCGTGCAAAAATTTAGTTGGAAAACCTGAAAAGAGACCTAGGCACAATAAATCTTAGTCGAAGAGGGTGGGACAATGTGGACTAGTATCACCGATCTAAGACAAGGTTCAACAAGGGGTGGGGGGTTCTTGTGACCACAGGAATGGAACTTCGGGTTTCATGCAAATTTCGGAATTTCTTGACTAGCTGATTCTTCTCCATGGATCTATTTTAAAAGACATCGGTATGAACTCAGGCAAGCGACCAACTCCGTTTACATTCAACCTGACAACGACCTTACCCTACATATTTAACGTAGACACGACGAAGTTTATGAGTTACTAAATCTAGCCTGCAAGACTGCAAAATAGGTATAACATGTCTCAGGCTGATAATTTTAAATGGAATCGAGTTAACTGCGAATTTCAAAACACTCGTTATTGCACAAGCGTCATTCTGTTATTGTGAGGCACCAGGAAAACCTTTCAGGTACCAAACATGGTCTAACTGCCTTATGGATATTTAATTTTATTTCATTCCTTTACTCAGAAATGGCTTTCGCGTGAACACCATTTCGAAACTTCAAGAATATATGTGCCTGTGCGAAAGTACGTGTTGTGAAGTCTATGGAAATAAACAGGAAATGTGATGCTAGAATTCAAAGAAGCAATAAGCAATTGTTAAGACGAGGTTGTCTAGATACAGTGCTTAACAGGTACCTTCTGGAAGTCGCCAATGAGAAAACGGAATTCATAAAAGTTCATTGTGTTGCGTATGGTTTTTGTACCTTCTTGAGAAGCTAATGGTTGCTCAGCCGGTCTATGAATTTCCGGCCTTTTATCGAACCTGAATTTTAATTTTCGTCTTAAAGCCTACGACTGGTCACTGTGTAGAGTCAGGTGAAAACAAACCACTTCCTTATTCTAAAATCCTTTAAAATGTATTTTAATATTATCCTCCCATCTGTGCCTAGGTCTTTAAAAAGTATCAATTCTTCCAAATACCATTGCACAAGCACTGCATGGTAAACACCCTCGACCACCATATTCTCCGCGATTTGATTATTCCATATGCAGGCCTGTGTGTTGCAGAGTAAAAACTGCGAACTCGTCATTATCAAATTTTCTCAAAAGGCTTTCTGTTGCTTCCTCTCTCTGTCTCTCTGTCTCTTTCTCTCTCTGTGTACAAGTATTCTTCTTCCTCAATCCTTACTCTCCGCTTAAGGCGAGAGAAAAATTTTTCAGGAATTAAATTTGGGTTTCTGGCTTGGGACGTTGTGCAGTTTCGTTTGTGGTTATCGATTTTTCGAAGGATTATACTTCTATCACCTTTACCCTGAAGATGAAGGCAGCAGGCTTCTTCGAAATGTTTGTAATCACCAATAATAATACATGTTGTCATAACCCAGAAGACCTAACTTACTCCGTAAAGCAGGGACCCTCTTGGAAGCCACCAGTTGCTCATCTACTAAAAATATCCCAATATTTTGTGGAACCACAAAATTCGTTATCACATTCATAAGAGACAACCACTTGTTTCTATCTTGGGCCAGATTAATTCAGTTCATACCGTCCCATACTATTTCTCTAAGATTCATTTTAACATTAGCCTCCCACAGATGTCTAGGTCTTCCTGGTTGTCTATTTCCTTTTGAACTCAGAATGCTATAGACTAAATTTGTACCGTCATGAAATTACGAAATGCCGTACAAGTTTCTGAATTTCATTGACGAGTGGTCTTGGGAAAAGCGCTGAAACCCTGACAGTTTCATGTGATTTTGTAACATTTCCTGGCAAAAGTGGGCGGCAGGACCGTTGAAAGAGATATTCTTCGCCTATAAGAAAGCCTCCATAAGGCTGTTAAGAGCGATAAAGAAGTGCTATCACATATCACGTCCAACTGCTACACGCATCTTGTAAACTAGGTCAGCAGATTATAATATTTACGTCTTGGTCTCACCGTTTTATAACACCATCTGTTAGGACGTCTGTAATTAAATACAAAGACACACGCCACTCTCAGCAAACATAACAATACGTGACGTACCTGAGGAAGGTGACACAAGACGAACAACGTCACGTTTTCTACAGCGTCACTGCATATACAAGGAGCAGGAATCGGTTCGACAAGTGATGTAAAATATTCCTCCCATCAATACACTGATTCACCGGTCACGGTAGCCGAGCGGTCTAAGGCATGAACTGTCTTCGCACGCTCGGAAACCGGGATCGTGGGTTCGGATCTGTTTCCTGTGAGGTACGAATTAAATTCTTACATATTATTCTTATACACTGCCGGTCACAGTAGCCGAGTGGTCTAAAGCATGCACTGTCTTCGCTCTCTCTCGTGGGTTCGTATCCCACTCAGGGCATGGATGTCTAGTGTTTGTGTGTGTGTGTGGGTCTGCTGTGTTTGTGTCCAGGTAGAGGCCTTGTGACGAGTTGATCACACGCCAAAGGAGTCCTAACGAATGTCTAAGATCTACTAAACCGAAGGGAAACAGAGAGTTTCATAGAGGTAGGCCATGGCCCAAATTGGGGCTGTAGCGCCAAAGGGAAAAAAAAATACTAACATTGTTATCGTATTTAAACTTGATGAGTTTTATCTGTTGGGGTATAATACCGTGTAGTACGTTTAAAGTCACGCGACGTTTCGGAGGAACATATCGTCTTCATCTCCAGGGTTGAAAAATAAGCTAAGAAAGAAACCAACATGGTTGCTTGCTACTTGCTTCACGCTGGTTTCTTATTTATCTTATTCTTGGCCCCCGATGATGGAAGTGACATGCTTCTCCCAAATGTCCGTTGACTTTCAACGGACAAAACAATGTTATATCCCAGAAGACAGACCTCTTCATAATCGCTAGTGTGAGAACCTCATATCCTTCATATTTTGACATTCTCACTTAGCAATATGTAGGAACTACAACTGACTCGCAGAATCTTAACTTTCTTTTCTTTGCTGACATTTTGAATGTTTTGTTAATCGTCCACATAACCTTTAATAGTTACATACTTTATTGAGTACACCGACATCAATTTTATAATTCAGATGTAATAACGAATTTGTTGTTCCACTAAAAACTATTAAGTGTTAATGCACGTATTACAGGCATTATCTTGGAGTTAATACAATAACATACAACTCAATACCCACCACAAAATAATGTAAAGATAAAAGGTAAAGCTGTCCCTTTGCTTAACTAATTAAGTACTACGCAATGAAAACGTATGGGGGAATGAATGTATAGATCCACGTATTTTTTATCTCGGCACTAGTTGGAGGTGAGTGGTCAGTTTCACGTTCCGGCTGCATTACTCCCGGGGAAAGATCCCCTTGTTAGCCATTGGATAGGATGCTGGGTGTGCCCTAGAGCCGGTCTGGACTACGTGAAGAAGAGAAAATTCTAAACCCTAACGGGAATCATACTCCGATCCCTTAGTCGTCCAACCTGTAGCAAGTCGCTATACCAACTGAGCTATCCAGGTTCCCCAAACTAAAGCACTAGTTTTAAATTTTGAAAAACTGGGAAACTTAGCCCTGACTGAAAATGAGCATTATCTGGGCGACCGCTGTGGTATATGCGGATATGCAGACCCCATGTACTTACTTACTTACTTCTGGAGCTGAGGCCTTCTTGAGAAGCCTCCAATTCTGCAGCTAATCGAGAATTTCCCAGCATTTTATGGAACTCGAAGGTTCATTACCGTGTTCACAAGAGCCCTGCACATGTCTCTATCCCGAGCCAGACCAATCCAATCCATACCATCACATCCCATGTCTCTGAGATCCATTTTAATATTGTCCACCCGCTTACTTCTTGGTCTTCCCAGTGGTCTCTTTCCTTCTGGCTTTCCCACAAGTATCCTATATGCATTCCTCTTCTCCCCCATTCGTGCTACATGCCCGGCCATGCTCATCCTCCTTGACTTGATCATTCTGATTATACTTGGAGTATTGTATAAAGCATAATCATTTCGAAGTGCCAGACCGTTTATTGTACAATTATTAGCAGAATTCACAGGCCTATCGAAGGCTGAACTATAGCAATAAACAGAACTTCAAATAATGCAACGCATTATGTTAGACTGAAATAATTTATTATGTAAGTGGTACAACAGCTTTCGGCCATATCGGACGTCTGTATAACGGGGGAATGAGAGTGAGAGATCTGCATATGTTGCCATTTATTACAGTTTATTATATCCGTTAAGCCCCTACGTTTAACGATAATTAACCGGGGAGTGCTTCGATCACGTCTCTGTGTAATGAGCACGTACACAGGAGGCGCACTAATCTCTCTACCTCCGACCACGAGAGTAAACATCTTCCGATGTACGTACTGGTCTGATTAGGAGCTGTTTTGTAATGCGGGTAGTGACGAACCAGGGGTGCACATTGTATGAGTACCGTCAGCCGACTCTATACGGTTTTGCGGCCCATTGCAGAGCAATTTTTCGTTATATTTTCGTGGTTTAATTCACGAAACGGCCACTCTCTCGCGCCATATGATTATAAACGTTGAATGATAGATGTTTGATAAACACCTGAATCGAGATAATACCCCGGCCGAGGGACTGAGGAACACCACGGAAAACCTCAATCGGAATAGCCGGTATTCCGGCAGAGATTCGAACTGACACCTCCCGAATACAATCTGGAAAGTTACGGCTACATGACCCTACTCGATAGCTTTAATTACTGTGTGAATATGAGAATTGCTCATTTCCTCTCCCAGAATTTTAAAATATTGTAGTTTGTAGAGTCGTTATTATGCAACGATCGCGAGATAAAGAAATATACCAGAGACATTTCTAGGCAACGGCTCGGTAACCACGTTCCAGCATCAACATACACGAAAGCAACAATTGTACAGCAACAAAGGAACGGTGTTTTCCATGTGGTCTGTGCCTAGTGGTTATAAGCGAGATGAGGTTTAGAGCTTTTTTTATTGCTAGCGGGGTGGGACTAAGTCCCTTACACTGCGGCCACTTATGGCCTATTTTACCAGCCCCAGAAGATAGGTGAGGGTGATTGTGGAGCAATTGGTGGAATGAAGATTGACAGGGGAAACCGAAGTACTCGGAGAAAACCTGCCCCAACGCCGCTTTGTCCATCACAAATCCCACTTGACCAGACCCTGGATCGAACCGGGGCCGCCGCGGTGGGAAGCCAGCGACTAACCGCTTGAACTATGGCGCGGCCAGGTTTAGAGCTTAGCCAACCACGTGTGGAGGAGGGTTCAAATAGCTCCACCGTAGCCCTGCGAGTCGTAGGAGGCGATGAAAAAGGGAACCCGATGTCTGGGGGTATAACTGGGCCACCTTGTTCCTGGGGGCTATAAATAAGGGGTCCTGGTGCTCCAGGTTAGGAGAGTCTCGAATCTGAAATAGTAAAATGTGGTCATGAGTCCCGCGAGACTAGGATCCAAAAAATAACTGCGCTGACGAGGACCAGCAAAAATTGTAAATGACAGACCCATCGTCTCGTTAGAGAGGATGTTACATAAGGACAATAATCGTAATTTTTCAGATAAAATACTGAACGTGGGTGTGAAGGGGCTTGGCGCCAAGAGGAATTGATTGGCTGTAAACCGCCAGTCGTAAAGTAACTCTGACTCTGACTCTGACTCTGAAATTATTCATTTGATAGTAAGAGAAGACTAGGAGGTTTGTGTGAAATGGCCGCGAGTTAGTCGCAAGAGTGCTCAGTTGAAAGTCCGGCTGTGAAGATATGAAGATATGTGATATTTGGTGTGTGTAATTCAATGTGACTGTTATAGTCCCTTTGATAAAAGCCGTTGCCAGGAAATGGTTAATGGAGACTGTAATATACTGTGGACACTAGTCTGTGTGTGTCAGTGATCTGTAAAGTGTAGTACCGAGCCGTGAGTGTATAAGCGGCCAATAAATCGAGCCACCAATCAAAACTCCGTCTACAGTCACACCCCTACACGTGGCAGTATCTAGTGCCATCGAGTGATCGGCTGTGTGCGCTAAGCTCAGTGAGCTCCCGTGTGAACATCGCATGGCGCATCCTCAAGTTGCGGACGAAGACGGCGGCCTCTGAACAGGGAAAGTAGCTGCGAATATGTTAAATAAGTCGCCGCAGACAGACGGAAATTGATGAGCCTCTAGACGTGAACTGAGGGTTGCAGCTAACAGCCCCTGGATATAAAACACTATCAAGTTACCAGGGAATTTATTTGCGTTTAACTTCGTATCGCGACATGTACTCGCAAAGTCATTGCAGTTAGCAGACTCGTAACAGCATAACCGCCGTTTACATTGTGTTTAAGCAATTAACTACGTCACATATCGCCTGCTAGTATGGTGCTTAATGAAGACCATCATGATCAACTCAAAGAGGGTGAGATGTGGCATGCGTAGAGTTTTTCGGTGGGAAAGTCAAGAGGAAAGAAACTACTAGGTAAATGTACATGTCAGTGGGAGGATAGTATTAAAATATTTCTTACAGAAATAGGATGAGGTGGTATGGCCTGGATTCATCTGGCTCTGGCGGATTACGACGACAGTAATGAACCTTCGACTGTTGGGAGAATCTTGAGTAGTTTAGCGACTGGTGGCTTCGCTAGAAAGACTCGGGTCCGTGGACATAGCTAGTTAACCAGTACTCTGAAAATATTAAGTAAGGTTCTTTTTAGACTGGTCTTCTGAGACACTGAACAGTAACTTGGGCGGTTGGCAGGGCCATAGCTCAAGCGGTTAGTCGCTGGCTTTCCACCGCGGCGGCCCGGGTTCGAACCCGGGTCTGGTCAAGTGGGATTTGTGGTGGACAAAGTGGCGTTGGGGCAGGTTTACTCCGAGTACTTCAGTTTCCCTTGCCAATATTCATTCCACCAAATTCTCCATCATCATAATCACCCGGGGCAGGTGCAATAGGCCAATCAGTGGCCGACGTACCGAGTGGACACAGCTGGACTCCACCCCTCACTATGCGAAAGAAAAAACTTGGGCGGTTACCAATGTTTCGGAGGAACTTGCTATGTTCGTCTACCATACACATGGGGGCTGTAGTTTCTTCCGAAACATCTGTGATCATCTACGATAACACACAGCGTCATAACTGAGACAACCACAAACCAGATTCTCACCAGTGTCAAAATGTCGACCCTCGTTTGAAGTATGGCACGTTCTTATCACCATTTGAAGGTAGTTTCCATGCAGACAAGACGTTCTGAGAACAATGACGCATATACAAACGGATCTATGACCGCGAAGACGACTGAGACGGGACGCTGTTTTCTTCTAGTCTGGAGATAGAGACAGGAAGTTCCCCTGAAACGCTGGTAAATATCTACTAAACTACACGGGATCACATCATAGCCACCTGGAATAATTTTCCTTCATTTTCTTTTAAATATAACCATCGCCTGGATTGAGGTATTTTTTTTTATTGCTAGTGGGTGGGACTAAGTCCCTTGTACTGCGGCCACTTCTGGCCTATTGTACCAGCCCCAGATGATAGGTAAGGGTGATTGTGGAGCAATTGGTGGAATGAAGATTGGCAGGGGAAACCGAAGTAATCGGAGAAAACCTGCCCCAGCGCCACTTTGTCCACCACCAATCCCACTTGACCAGACCCGGGATTGAACCCGGCCCGCCGCGGTGGGAAATCAGCGACTAACCACTTGAGCTATGGCGCAGCCATGGAGAGAGGTAAGAAGAGATTCAGCAGTCAAGAAGAGTCTGTTCTGGACAGAATCAAACCCGAAGCTCCCGACTGTGAATCAGACGCAATGGCCACGACTGGGCTAACCCTGACTTGCCCTAAGTATGAGAGCATCATTTCAAGTCCCTTCTCCTCACGTATTTCATGGCGTTACGCCCATACACACCTGCTCACTGCGGGTTTAATCTCTTACAGGACCCCCCTAGTCTCTAGAGAGACATGAATACATCACCAGGGAAGTTCCCAAATGAATTGGATCGATTAAACATGTTCCACACCCTATTTCAACGAACATTAGCTATGTTTATATCGACATTTTAGGATTATGCGCTAACAAAGTAGAGAAGAGATTTGAGGAGAATTCTGGCAGCCTCAGATAAGGTATGTTTCTATATCTCTCCACTGGAAAACATTCGTCAAGTGTTTCTCATGAGACTCAAATAAGCTGATATAAATTGGAATTAAAGTTTACATTTAAATCTAAATAAACGGTACAGTTTACGTTCAGCAAATTTCCTCATAACAGAAGATTTCTGCCTTGTTGCATATAACGCTGTACAGTATATTGAAAGTCGACTGACGTTTCGGAAGAACATGTCTCCTCCATCATCAGGACTGAAGAGTAAGTAGTCTCTAACGCCTCTGGTAGATGGGGGAAGCATCGAGATACCGCTGAGCCAGTAGAGGCCGAACTCGCTGGCTGAGTGGGGGCTGATGGCACGCACCAGTACCGGTAGGGAATAGAGACTGGTAAAATATCACAGGAGGACGCACAATAGACCAATATGTGGTCTAAGTGCATGGGGAAACACACCCTCTCCAATAACAACAACAACAAGTCAAGTAAGAAATCGGCATGAAGAAGACAGCAAATTATTTATTTCTTGCTTGGTTTACTCTTCAGTTCTGGAGGTGGAGGAGACGTGTTCCTCCAAAATTTTGATTGAATTGCAACAGGGTTCATGGAATTATATCTCAAAGAACAAAACTCTTCATAAACCACCACTGTGAGAACGTCTGTTCTTCGTAACTGTTCACATGCGAAAGAAGAGAACAGAAAAACTCAAGTAGAATGGAATGAAAGATACGAGTAAATGGAAGTCTGGGTTCATCGCAGGCATTCTCTGATTAAAAAGAAATACAGGATGGAAACAAATGTAAAAATTAGCTCAAATAAAGGGGAATCGTTTAATGAAGAAAAAGTGGGGAAAACAAAAACAAGAATTTAAAAGCAAAATAACGTGCTTGGACATATATTGCTGTCTGTTCATAGATGGCAGTTTTGTATTGCGCTTCCTGTCATCTGTCTGAGAATGGCAACTATTGCCACAGACTGTGAAGGAATTATGCTCCGAAGTCGATAAAATATGTGCAAAATAATTTACTACAACTGAAAAGAAGAATGGAGGAATGAAAGATAGAGAGAACAGCGAGAGAGAAAGGAAAAACACAAGAAAGCGATAACGCAAGGAATGTGGAGCATTCCTAGGATTACATTTACAAACTTCATAAAGTAATGAACTCGTGGAACAGAATCCTTGCTGAGAAGCTAATAAGAGATCAGCTACTCAGAACTTCCCCCGCCTTGTACGGAACTCGAAGGTTCTATTCCATCTTTATCAAAGCGCGCCACTGAAACATTTCATGAGACAGTTGAATACAGTTCAGAACTTCATATCCAATTCCTTAAGACTGACTTTTATGTTATCCTCTATTTTGTCCAGGTCTCTTAAAGTTATCACTTACGCTTAGGCTCTCAGACTAGCATCTGGTATTTCTGAACGAGTCGCACAAACTATCTAATATTCCCTGACTACACACCAGAACAATATTTAATGAAGAGCACAAATGAGGTTTCTCACTGTACAATTTTCTCAACACTGATCTTATATACCCCCACTCCCTCCCTCTATAAATTACTAAAATTTAGTGAAAATCACTATAAAGGTGATCATCAAGATATGAAGCCGTAAGCCTCTAGGGACCGCAGAATTATGGGGTCAGGTGACCTCTAGAAGTAACATATCAGTGGTGCGAAAATCGAATCCCTACATTTTTCAGCAATCAATGTTAGATTATTCGGCCAGTATCCAGCCAGTTTTCGTACCGAGATTTGTGTGATGGGCAGGACATATAGCACGAATGTGGGAGAGGATAAATGTATAGGGGATATTGGTGGGAAAGCCGGAAGGAAGAAGACCACTGGAAAGACCAAGGCGTAGGTGGATGGACAATATTAGAATGTATCTCAGAGAGATAGGTTGGGATGGTATGGAGTTGATTGATCTGGCTCAGGATAGGGACCGCTGGATGGATCTTGTGAACACGGTAATGAACCTACGGGTTTCATAAAATGCTGGGAAGTTCTTGAGTAGCTGCAGAATTTGCAGTTTCTCAAGAAGGGCTCAGCTCCATGAGTGAGTGAGTGATATGTGTGTGTATGCGCATGGGGACTGGTCTAGCGCCCCAATGGTTCAGATGATTTTCTTCACATCAGGTACTTACGGCGTTTAAATTAATGATTCATTTGGCTCTAAACATAGTCTACAAATATAAAGCCTAACAGTGTTAACCAATCACATGTTCACACGAGTGCTTTGAGTCCGATATATTTCATTGGTGCAATAAGCGAAGGATACAAAACTTTCACATTCTTCCTGCCTACATATACGTTTGTATAAATATTATCATCTAATCATGTAAATCTATGCGACCTGAATAATACTGATATTCCAGTAAGTAGCATAAATTTACAAATACTTGCAGCTTTGCGTAGCATATAATAAAGATATGTTTGTGCGCAAATATAGCACGCAGTTTCTTACAGGAAGTGGACTGCAGTAACACAGCGTTCTTATGATAACGAGGAATATAAAAACTGTGACAGCCCGAGGTTAGTGTTCATAAGTGTAGTGTAATGTTCTCAAGTACTATGCATTACACAAAGACACAGCAAGGAAATGGATGCCAGAAGGGTTCAAACCTGTTATACTTCATTTTATGCTTGCCAGATGCATCTATAAATTTCCTTCTAGCCTTAACGACCGCTTTCTCAAACGTGGCTGATCCTATCTTAGATATCTAAATCATATCTGGAATAGGGTTAGAACCGATAAATATTTCATGATATGTATAAAGAAATATAATTTCAAGCCAAAGTCACGTGTGGCAATAATGGAAACGTCCTATTGAATTAGAGTAAAAAATTCAATAAAGTGACAGTATAAGTTAGTAAGTACTCATGATGTGACTTATCCTTGGTACCAGAACCACAAACACAGGTTATATTATTCCTAGAAGGTAAATTGCCCCTGTGCTTAACTAATTAAGCATTACACCATGAAGATGTATGGTGAGTGGATATATAGATCCACGTTTTCTTGACCTCGGTAGTAGTTGGAGGTGAGTGGTTAGCTTCACGCCCCGGCCGCTTTACCCCCGGGGAAAGAGTCGCCGATACCCATTGCATAAGACGTTGGGTGGACGCCAGAGCCGGTCTGGACGATTGGACAAGCGAAAATTATTGACGCTACCGGGACTTGAACTCCGATTCCTCAGTTGTCTACCCCACTGGCAGTCTCTATATCGACTGAGCTATCCCGGCTCTTACATTATATCTACGCGATCAAAAATAAAACACATTCGACGCTATGGCCCTAGGGTCGACTCAGTCTCTAACTGAAAGGAATACCAGGAATCTTCCTGAGGTTTAATGGCGGCCGGCGCATGAAGCTGATGACCTTCCCGCCATCTGTGAACCGAGTATCTAGAAAAATATGGGAACTTTGACGTCTGACAAAGCTATGGACCTGCACGTCCTGTTACAGGGATAGCAGAAATAAGATATCTACAGATTCTTCACCCAGCTCAGTAATCAGCCTCCATTTGCGTGTCACTTCTCATCAGGATCATAAACAAAACGGAAACAAATGAATTCCATACCGCTGTTCTTCACTTCATCGACAACAGTGATATCCTGACGGGGGTATATCGTAGTCTCCCCCAATAACCGCAAGGCGAAGGTTGGGTTAGTACATCGGTCAGACCACGACAGCTTATTTCCAAACCCTTTCCAATTCAACATTCATCAAATAACACACCAGTCGACAACACATAATCTGATGACGGCATCGTCACATAAAACCGCCCTCCCTTCCAAATTATGAGAATGAACTGCACCACGCAAGACCGCGCGACAAAAGCTTCCGTGAATATCGTGTGTGTAATTAGCATGAGCAGTGCTGTACCGCCCTAATTTGTCCGCACCAAGAATTGTAGACTGCGCGGCGACAATAGGTCCCGATTAGATAGAGCGCAGAAGAAACAAAGAAAAACAATTCCTTAACAGATAACACGCAAGCATCATCGTCGGAGAAATGCTTCATATTTTTGTCATACTTATGAGAAGATAACACGTACAAATGCAGAATACATTTATATATAACAATGGGAGGTAAAATCTGGAGCAGCTTACTAATCTATGATTTTCAAAACGTGTCCTTTCGCGGGGAGCAGTGAAGCCGGGGGAGGGGGTCGGAATTACTCAAGCTGGAACCCCACTGACATGGCCGTAGGCAGTTATGAATATCACCTTATGTTAGGCAATGTGAAAGTAAAATTATCTCTATTTTAAAATAACACATTGCCGCCTGTTAAGTTGAAATTTATTCTTGAAAGTATGGCACATATAAGTGCACACACTAACCCAGAAAATTGCTTCTAATCCATATAGATCCGCGGTTCATATGTTGGTTTGTATTATAATATGTTATTTTCCAACATTTCGATTCGTTTTAGCAAGTGAATAATTTCTGTTTTATTTCATTTGGATTTCAGAGAGATAGGATGATGCGGATGAAAGAAAATGCATAATGAGGAACTCCTTAATTTGTAGTGTCATCAAATATTATTAACATGAGATGGGCGGGGCAAGATGTGCGCTTGGGAGCGAAGAGAAATGCATAAAAACGTCAAAAATCCCGAAGGAAAGAGACCCATTTGGGGGGATATATACATAAATAGGAGGAAAATGAAAATAAATTCAAAGTTTATGGGGCTATCCGTCACACAGACTACACTGAAAACTTTAAGAATTACTCCACACTACAACCTTCGACCACTAAGCGGTCATCATCAGGTGTGAAGACACAAACATATTACAAATACACACTGTAACGCAACAAATATTAAAGTACATACGTGAACGAAGGCGAAAAAGACTATAAATTATACCCGACTACATAGTTTACATGTATATGTATTAGTAAAAATAGTCCCTCTCTTATAATAAGGAGTATGTCATTTTTAAAATTTTCTTATATGTTTTTATAACAGATAGTAGCATCAGCGTTTTGTTTTATTCCGTTTTCCAAGACATTGACTATTTTTGCTAATATACACAGGCCTACTCATGTAAATATTTTGGTCTCATCCAACATAATTTATATATTTTACACCTCCATTTATGTAAATATTTTAATGTTCAGTGCATTAGAAGGTGGGGTGTTCATACGTCTGTGCGTTTGCAGCTGACGATGACCGCTTAGCAGTAGAAACCCAAAATGTAGAGCAAATCATGATGTTTCTAACATACTTTTTGTGTCGCCTAACCCCAAAAATCTTTAATGATGCTCACGATAAAACTGCAATCTTATACAGGAAGCTCTGCTAAAAAGTAATCGCCTATTTTTTCTTGATACGAGATGGACCACATGAAAGACGACGTGTCCAACAATTCTTCTATTGTTGTGCGTGTATTTGTTACAGCAGTAACGTTTTTACTGAGCCGTTGCCTAGCAACGATAGGGGGATACACATAGACATGCAGGCTGAAGTGAGAGATTTATGAAAATCAGGGCAGTTGAACAGAAGCAACAGCGGAGCTATGCAACTGAAACTGTGCTGGGAAACAATCTAAAAACGTCGAAATGTTCTCAGACCTCATCTAAAAGCTATGGCCTACACTATTAGCTACGCTAGTGCCTCATCTAGGCAACGGTACGTCGACACTAGTCTCATTTGCACACCTGAACAAGATTTGAGAACCACTGCTACTGTACAGGAAGGTTTTTATCTTTGTTGGCTGGTTCACGGCTCTGCGCTTCACGGCGACCGGTGCACCGCCAGCTACGAGGCGCATAAGAATTTTGCCTGAGAATTAGATGGCCGATAACGTTTGGAATTAAGTGAAGGTATTAATTTTGTTGACCTCTTGATGGCATTATATTTCACGCCGAGCAGTGCAGTTCATGCGTGGGAATTTGTTTATCATTTGTCAGCAGTGGGCGGCACTTATCAGCTCCATTAGCTGTTTATGCTCAGTTACTGTTAGTGGGCAGTGTGTTACGTCATGGTGCGATATCCTTTACAGCAAGGTGCATTTCTCTGTGAAGCCTACGTGAAACACGGATCTGCTAGAAAGTGTCAGCGAAAATATTTACGTAAATTTCGGAATGGAAGAGTTCCCAGGAGACAAACAATTCAGAATCTGATGAATAAACTTCGATCAACGGAACTCTTAATAGACAACAAACATAAACATAAGTGCCGGGTGCTTACTGGGGGAAAGTTAGATGATATTGGAGTCAGAATTGAAGATACAACTAGAAAATCACTGAAACGTATATCTCAAGAGACTGGAGTGTCAAAGTCTAGTGCAAGAATGGAAACACAAATGCTGAAACTTAAACCCCATAAAAAAGAACAAGAAACTATGTGGCCTTTAGTCCACAAGCGAACTATACCGACCGAGCGACCACCGCTTGTCGGCGAAGTTAGTGTCAACTTTTGCGGATAGAGGGTGTCACGTGGTCAGCGCAACGAATCCCCACGGCTGTTAATCTTGGGTTTCTAAACCGGAGCCGCTGTTTCCTTGAAATAGCTCCACGATTATCCTAACGAGGCTGACTGGACCCCGTTCCAGACCCACTACTTCTCAGAAAATCTGGTAGCGCCGGGAATTGAACCCAGGACCTCTGGATCTTTAGCCAGGAATTCTGACCACTGGACCACAGAGGCGGTCAATGCTTGAACCCTATAAAACGACAGTAATCCAAGCGCAACAGCTGCGCGATCCAACTTGCAGGGTTCATTTTTGCAGTCAGTTTTTACAGTCCGTCGTCGAAAGTGAGATCGGGCTGCAACTGACAGGGATAGCAGTTTCAACACCTGTGAATTGTAACTACTTCATTCTGGACGTTATCGGCCAACAGGTATATTGACTCATCGGCAAAATTCGTATGCACCTCTCAGTCGGGGGGCGCACCGGTCGCTAGAGCCGTGAACTTGTACAAGTAGGTAAGAACCTCCCTGTATAAGATGCAGTCGACGTGTTTGTAAATACGAGGAAATACGCAGCAGTCAGGAGTCATCAACCTCGGGCTGAACGTGAAGGGCTCTCGTGCCCGGGCGGCACAGGGGCAGATTATGTATTTAAAACATCAAACTGATGCACCTGACGTTTAAGCCACCGCGCATTATCTGCGTCACGTCATAGCCGGCACATGTGACGTGCAGCACGGCACGTTCCGGAGCGGCCCCAGGGGTGTACACTCTCAACTCTTGTTCATTTCGAACACATATATAACTAATTCCAAAACCTGACTGGGTAAATGTACTTACTTACTTACTCATGGAACTGAGCCTTCTTGAGAAGCCGCCAATTATGCAGCTACTCAAGAATTTCCTGGCACTTTATGGAACCTGAAGGTTCATTGCCGTGTTCACAAGAGCAATCCACTGGTCTCTATCTTGAGCTAGATCAACTTATGCGAGGAATCCGCCCAGGTCCGAGACTTCTTGAATATTTTCGTAACTAGCTTATTTTTTACGGTGAGTTGTTAGCCCCTCGCCAATCTCCCAAGCTGGAGAACCACCCATTGTCTATCGTCCGCGACTGCTTATCCAATATATTCGCAGCCAGCCTCCATATCTGAAGGTCATCTCCTCCATCCGCAACCTGAGGACTCGACATGCCGTGGTGACAAAGAACCCACCTAATATGGATGAAAATCATATAGAACTATTTATACAATTTAATTTCGCTACCTTAGAACATACTATTTAAAGTAACAACTGTGTGAAATATAATTACATTTTTTAGCTACGAAGCAGTTTTCTTATAATGAAGGACATTTCGCCCCAATTGAGACAATGACATGAGTGAAAGCATTGCTCGACATCGCTTTACAGCTCCCTTTCCTACAACCATTGTATATATCTTAAAAGTACGGAAAAAACAAACATGTATTTTGTCAAACTCGCTTAGACAATATACACAAAATTTAAATTCCTTGCATCTAATTAACACATAACTCTATGATAACGAGGGGGAGATTATTCTCTATAAATTAGTTCAATATCTCATTTTTAAATGAAACACCTAATGAAAGGGGGCACGTGGTAGCATACTTGGTTGAGGCACTATACTACAAGCCAGGAGGTGGCGGATTCGATTCCCGATGAGGTCATTGGATTTTTCAATTGACTTAATCCTTCCAGCAACACTATGATCCTGGGGTCGACTCAGCCTCTAGCAGAAATGATTACGAAGAATCTTCCTGGGGGTAAAGGGTGGCCGGCCCGTAAGTCTGACAATTTTACAGCCATCAGAGACCCGACTTTCTAGAAAATGTGGGAGACTCGACATCTCAAACCCTATGGACCTCCGCGGCCTGTTACATAGATAACTTTACCTTCTTTTACCTTTTCCACCTCATAAAAACAATTCAGTATTAGAATTTTAACGGAAACCTGAAAGATAACAGGCCATTTCCTATTGATGGCTTTCAGAATAATGTTTTATAAAAGACTTGCCTAAAGTTTGCATTTTCTCGCATTTTCTTTTCCTAGAACAGCCTGAAATTAGTGACATCAATAATTTAGCGCACCGCTAAAATGGGCGATGACAAACCATACTGATTGTAGCGATTCTGAAGTGGAGAATCAACTGATAAAGTGTTTAAATGCCCAGTTACTGATGGAAAACTTGATTGTGTAAATTTCTGCCATGGAGTCTACTGGCATTTCACAAAGGCTGTGATTGTGTACAGATTAATCTGAATATGCGAATAAACAGGCATATTAGTATTCAGCACAACAATATGATTCAAATGGTGGACGGTATTGATTGTCTTGGGGCTCGAAACAACAAGCTGTTGACACATAACTACCGACAGTTCAATGAAAATCTGGGGTATGGAGACTGTCGACCGTGACCTGGATACCGTAGAGGTCACAGTGAAAACAATGATAATATTTATGATATAGCAGTTCAGATTAAATCATAAGAATTAATTACATTTTCACGATACATATGTGATGGTGACTCCACCTCTATTGTCTAGTGGTCAGAGTTCCTGGCTACAGATCCAGAGGTCCCGGTTTCGATTCCCAGCGCTACCAGATTTTCTGAGAAGTATTGGGTCTGGAACTGGGTCCACTCAGCCTCGTGAGGATCAGTGAGGTGCTATGTCAAGGAAATAGCGGCTCCGGTCTAGAAAACTGAGATTAACGGCCGTGGAGATCCCTTGCGCTGACCACGCGACACCCTCTGTCCACAAAAGTTGACACTAACTTCGCCGACAACCGGCGCTAGCTCGGTCGGTATTTCGCTTGCGGACTATAGGCAACGGAGTCTGTTTTTGTTTTTTATTTGATGGTGGTGAATTTCAATCAATTCCAAAACTAAAATGTCTTTTCTTTGTAAGTATTTCAAGTGTATCGCAACGTATTTCCAGTTTCTAATATAAAATGAGTGATCTGATGTTTCTTTCACCACGCCCAGTAAACTGCACCACTTATGAAGAAAGAAATGAAGGTCTCAAGTGAATTTGAAGACTCTGAGCTAGGAAGTAGTACCGGTCATGGTATAAACTGACCTTTCGCTGTATTGTCGGTTTGTAGAATATTTAACGAAACTGCATCATGATAAGAATCAATTTAATGTCAAATGAAATTATCGGACGATTACAATGAATTGAGGATGAAAAACATTTCAATATTGTATACGAATTTCATCTAGAAGGGTTAAGGAAAATTATAATACACTCAGTAGAGAAAACATGCCGGCTGAATAGTAAGAGCACCGTTTGAATTAACCTGACGGATTGTGTCTCTGGTGGGAATAAAGAAGGCCTCAGTAATTTGATATCCCGGAGACATATAAAAAAGAGAACCTTTCTTATATGAACCAGAGATGCAAGCTAATAGGCCTGCACTGCGAAATTCGATACCTATTAAACAGTGCTCCAATAGACCATTTGTCTCTCACTCTTGAGGGAAGAATTTAGGTTCAGAGTGTCTCAAGCAGGACTGTGAGGAAGGTATTTGAATCTAAGAGAATTTATGAAGAAAAAAAAAAAGAACGAGAGAAAATTATGCAATGAGCAATTCATAATTCATATTTCTCATCCGATATATTTTAAGAAGATTAAATCAGGAATGGCGAGACGGGAAGTGATCTGTAATAGGCATGAGAGAGGCCTGTAGTCCGCAAGCGAACTATACCGACCGAACGATCGCCGCTTGTCGGCGAAGTTAGTGTCAACTCTTGAGGATAGAGGGTGTCGCATGGTCAGCGCAACGGATCCCCACGGTCATTAATCTCGGTTTTCTAGAAAGAAAAGATGAGGTTATTATTATTTCTAATTATGGATCTTGGACAAAACGGATTTAGCGGTACAGATTGGATTAAACTAGCTCGGGGTAAGGCCCAATGCGGCTGTTTATGAACCTGACGGCTGAACAAAGTAGAGGATTTACTGACCTACTGAGTAACTATTAAGTCCTTAAAGCACATCCTGTTCTATGCACTTACAACATCAATAGAAAATACGTAGATAAATATTACTTCCTATATAAAACATGAAACGAATTACTTGAGAACTCTTTATCTGGATGTTACAAACTTAACTACCGCTACAAAATTAGTTTCATGAGCGTAGCTACAAGACAAGAGCATTAGAGTGAGGCTGACATGAACTTGTATAAACAGAGTGATATTACATGTTTCCGACTCGCGACCATTTGCATACAACGTTCGCAGTAATGATAATATTGTTATAACAAAATTTACCGAGGACTCTGAAACAAGAAGTTACATCATCATATCCTACTCTCTTATCGAGAGAGAAAGATCTTTAAAAATCTAGGAAGTAGGCACACATGACATCATCATACAAAAGAAATGATCCACTGGAGATGTCCAAGTTGCTCAAACAGCGGGATGCGGAGTGAATACGAGAACATCCTCCTAACTCATTTTCGTATTCACATGGACAGACCTACCTAGGGCCAAAATCTCCGCATGTCGACGATCGTTCTTCTACGTCCATGTCGTTCTAATGACCTTTTAAACGGCAGATTTTCATGAAACATGATTTATGAACATGTCGCCTGATGCCACGGCACATGTTTAGAATTCCAATTTCAAAAGCAACTAACTCCATGAAGCCGAGTCCTTCTTGACTAGTCACTCAACTGCTCAAGAATTTCCCAACATTGTAGTTCATGAGAGCCCTCCACTGGCCCTTATCCAAGACTAGATTAGCCCTGTTCATACCACCTCATCCCATTTATCTAAGATCTATTTTAATATTATTATCCTTCCAACATCCATGTCTTCCTTGCATTCCTCTTCCACTCCGTGCGTGCTGTATGCCGTGCCCATCTGATCCTCTTTAATTTGATCGTTTTAATTATATGTGGAGAAGGGTATAAATAATGAACCTGCTCATTATGTAGTGTTCTTCAACCTCCTATTACCGTATTTACGCACGTATAGGCCGCACATTTTTTGCCAAAAATTCAAGAGGAAAACTGGGGTGCGGCTTATATTCGAAATATTCGAAATCACACTTCATTTAAAAAAAATTATATTCATAATTAATAATACAGTGTGTTCTACTCCTGAAATAATATTCCAAGAAAATTATTTTTTCTATAATTTCTGTCTGAAAATTGTGCTGCGGCCTATACACGCACGCGGCCTATACATGCGTAAATACGGTACTTCATCCCAAAAATTCTCCTGAGCACCCTGTTTTCAAACACCCTCGATCTATGTTCATCCCTTAATGTCAGACACCACGTTTCGCACCCATACAGAGCCACACGCAAAATTACAGCTTTGTATATTCTAATTTTTACGTTTTTAGACAGTCGACGAGAAGACAGAAGGCTCTGAACTTAAAGGTAGCAAGCATTGCCCCAAATTAATCTGCTATTAATTTCCTAACGAATGAAATTTTAATTAGTTTCTGCCTTAGCAAAATATCTGGACTTCGCCACATTTCCAAAAGATCCATTATGATTCTGCCCCGCATTCTGGTGCCGAGGCTCCTCCAGTTTTCTATCAATCAATAATAACACTCACTGTCTCTCAGAATCTGGCAACAAGTTGAGGCCACATGAAACAAGTCGAGTTAACTTAATGACATTTTCTCACCTTTGGATCTTATTTAGCATCGAAAAAGGAAAAAGGTAAATATAAAGTTGTCCCTGTGCGCGACTAATTAAACACTACGCCATGAAGACGCATGGAGCAGTGGATGTATAGAACAACGTTTTTCTTGACCTCCGCACTAGTTAGAGGTAAGTGGTCAGCTTCACGCTCCTGCCGCTTTCCCATCCTCTGAAAGAGTCCCATTACCTACTGAATACGAGGCTGTATATAGCATCTAATAGGCCATACCATAGCTCAGGCGGTTAGTCGTCGGCTTCCCACCGCGGCAACCAGGTTCGAGTCCAGGTCAAGTCATGGGGGATTTGTGGTGGACAAAGAGGCAGTGTGGTAGGTTCGTTCCAAGTACTTCGGTTTCCCCTGCCAATTTTCATTCCACCGATTGCTCCACACTCATCATCTATCGTCTGAGGCTGGTGCAATAGGACAAATAGTGGCTGGTTTACCAAGTGGACTCAGTCTCAGCTCACGCCAAGGAACTAAAAAATTCTGTGGTGAATTGGAAATGTTTGGGAGGAATAAATCCAGGCCTACTTCGCCAGTAGTGACTGAGAAACTGTAGGAATAAACTCTGCTTAATTCAAGATCCCAAAGTGGCAATTTCGAAGCGACTTACTCGGGTAATATTGGCGGAGAAAATCTGTTGGAAGGGGAACACGTTTAGAGTCTTAGGGAAGTAGTTTATGATTATATAATGCAGATTAAACTGGCTCTGGATAAGGTCCAACGACACGGTTTTAAGCTGACGGAGACGCATCGTCCAGCTCCATAACAACAAGGAATTTCTTGAAGAGAGAATTTCTTATCTACTGCTGACGTAGCGTAGCCCATTCTCTACAGGATGGGGATGGTTGGCTTAAAGAAGAAGAAGCGTTTTAACAAGAGAAGTCAAAAAAATCTACGAATTTTCTGCTACTAGCCCAACTGCGCATTCAGCTATTTTCAGTTTCATGACTACTGCAATTAGCAAAACATCTTACAGAGAATACATTACCATTATCACATTATTCGGTTCGAATCCTGTCTACGTGACATTGCAAAACTAACAACTTACCTCTCTCAAGGTCATCCGACCTACCTCAACAAAGAGAATGTATCCAAGTGCAGTTGCAACCGCATTCGTCAGACAAAATAAGAAAGCAGCTCTACTTGTAGGTGCAAGGAACTAAGAACAATGAGCGAAGTGCAGTTACATAGAAGAATGTAGAGCTTCTACAGACTTTTTGTGCCCAGCTGAAGATTCAACTCGGTGTGCAGAAACTCTCGTACAAATCCAGTATTAGAACGTCACTTAATGAGGGCAGAGGGGCCTGTAATAACTTGCTTCTAAGGCTCAAGAATTAGACTACGTGGCCGGATCCATAACAGAACTGGTTCTGAAAGAGTGGAATCCTTCAGACACTGTGTAGGACTCCTTGGATGGGTGATCAGTCTATTGAAAATCTTCTATCTACACAAAAAAACCTTCCATGGAGCTGAGTGCTTCTTTAGAAGATGCCAATTGCTCAGTTACTCAAGAATTTCTCGAAATTTTATGAAACCAAAAGTGTTATTTCCGTGTTCAGAAGACTCGTCCACTGATCCCTATCCCGAGCCAGATCCCACCTACGTCTAGGTCTTCCTAATGACCTATTTCCTTCTAGTTTGTCCACCAATATCCTATATGCATTCTTCTTCGCCCCATTCGAGCTACATACCATGCCCATCTCATTCCCTTTTATCATTGTAATTATACTGGCGAAGTGTACGAGTTATGAAGCTCCCCAATACGAATTTTTCTCCAATCTCCTATTCTTTCATCCTTATTCAGCCAAAATATTTTCCTCAACACGCTGTTCTCGGACACCGTAAAATCTATATACTTCACGTCAGAGACCAAGTTTCACGCTCATACAGGACCAGAGGCAAAATTATAGTTTTCTATATCCTAATTTTTATATTTTTGGACAGCAGACGAGAAGACAAAAGCTACTGGACTGAATGGTAGCAAGCATTACCCAAATTCAATCTCCTCTTAATTTCCTCATGACAGAAAAACACAGCATGGAAAAACAGACATGAATCAATCCACAGCTTATAATCCCAGTTTTCGGAGAGCCCAGGAACCGTGTACGTCAGTGTAACGACTTTTTTCTTTTTCTGTTCTTGTTTATTTCAGTTTTCCCATTATCCGGGATACCTGAAGTGTCCTTTGTAACTTGTCACTAACACTGTTCACAGACAGGCGTAATCAGGGAAGGTAAATAACATTTATAACACCCGGTAATATGGAACCGAAGATCCTGCATTTCTCAGTCTATGTCTACCGACCGGAGAATTAAATAAGAAGACAAGAATTGTAAATAAAGTGGAATTCTCTCTCTAAATAGAATCCAATTTTTGTGAATTCACTGAATCAGTTCAAGGTATTCATCTCAAGCGAACATAAACTGTAATTTCTCTGACAGAAATCAATGTACCTGCAAGATTTGTTACGTTTGTAACAGAACAAGCCGTAGTTGACTATAAATAAAGATAAGACTATAGGTATTCGTTTATTTTTGTTGTTAATGTACATATAAACGAGATAAATAAATAAATAGAAAACATGGGAGAAATATTCCAGCCAGACATTTAAGCAACTTCAATTCACACTTATACACAAGAGGACATTAAGATAACAAAATATCTAAGCCGACACAACTGCTCCATTCAATGATTCTCTACTGTTTAACGACTCTGTTTCAATTTCAGTGGTTAAAATATCGTCGAATAAAACTGAGAAAATGGTTGCAAATATTTAGTGCTCCAAGATTACGGGTAGAGGTCCTGGTGGGGATACATCTCAAGATAATACTGTAGCACTTAAATGGACATACTGAGTAAAACCATGATCAACCTAATCAGGATCGGTGGTAACTCGGTTCAGACTCGAACTGAATGCCTCCCGAGTAAAAGTCTTAAGTTCGACGCTTAAAAAGAGCCCAAAGCATTAGCATTACAACGTTCTAGGTGCGCTGCTTAATACAGTCACAGACGTAAGTCTTAAGCATTAAAGCACAGTGATCAGTGTATGTACCAGCTGATTTAGTACGAAGGAATCCCTGAATTTGTCCCTCGCGGTGTATTATGGGTCAATAGTATTATACTAAAAATAAACAACAATCATTTCTCTATTCAGCATTAATGGATTCGGTTTTTTATGATGATAGATTTGATTTTTTTAATATTATATTAATTTCATGTTCCGAACGATGGATACTGAAGAAATATGAGGAACAAGATTTAAAGTTTAGGTCTATACGTTACAGGCAGTATTGTTGCATGAAGTATAATTAGAATGATCAAGTTAAAGAGGATGAGGTGGGCAGGGCATGTAGCACGAATGGGGGAGAAGAGGAATGCATATGGGATATTGGTGGCAAAGCCAGAAGGAAAGAGACCACTGGGAAGACCAATGGGTAGATGAGTGAACAATATTTAAGTGGATCTTAGAGAAATGGGATGTGATGTTATGGATTGGACTGATCTGGCTCAGGATAGGGACCAGTGGAAGGCTCTTGTGAACACGATAATAAACTTTAGGGTTCCATAAAATGCCGGAAAATTCTTCAGTAGCTGCAGAATTGTCGGCTCCTCAACAAAGGCTCAGCTCCGTAAGTAAGTATTGTTGCATGAAGATATGACAATCGGTATAGAATGAAACAGGCTTATGTGTTGTTCTGAATTAAATTTTCACAAAATTATGTCTTCTTTCCGAGTCATCTACACGTTGACGTTTACTACGTATCTTCTGGAATGTGACGTCATGTGTTCTGGTAGACGTTTACCGGCCTTTCGCTAGAAAGTGCTGCCTCCATCTTCAGGGTCGAGTAGTAAGCCAAGCAAGCGACCAGCAAGCAGAGTAAGTTGCTTCCTATTTCCGTGACAAACCACTACTGCCTGCATATGGATTACTGACCGGTAGCTTAATACGTGTAAAACAAATTCGAGACAATAGTAAGCCCAGTTTTACTTTTTTCCCCACGGACCTCCCGTACTAATTCACAGCCATATCAATGACAGAACTCATCATATTCACTGTCAAGCGAGCGTCCAACCCCGGCGATCAATCAAGGTGTTCTCACTGCTAGGACGTACTCTTTATTAATTATTTAAGGCCCTCTTCATATTCCCTGTTGGCAATCAAAGGAGGTGGCGTCACTTCAGAACGCTTCTCTTCCCGCCGCAGAACTTCACTCCAAAGGGGTCTTATTGATTCCTCAGCCGGCTATTCGGAAATGAATTCCACGAGAGTTCACCAAATCACGAAAGACCATTTCATACAATTTTCAAATAAAAATTCATTGTCCCGAGAACTCTTATTGAAGTTAGGATTTTATATACGTTTACGTAATAAAAATGTGAATACTGTATAAATCTTCATAAATTCTTTTTTTCTTGTAGTTCTAAGATAAATTATACCCAATATATTACATACCACAACTTCATGTATAATATATTAATATGTACACGTTGGACCATGCTGTGTTCAGGGTAAAAGGTGGAATGTGGAATGTGACGCGTTACCTTACGTCCCTCAACGCGACAAGCGCTACAATCGGAACGGACACTTCCACGGCAACGATATGTGGCAATTTAAGGTATTAAATTTTGAATTTATTATTTCTTAGTAGTATACTTTTGCTTATAACCCTCAGAAATAAATGACACATTCAATTCTGCAAAAAAGGACCTTATTTCTGATATTCTAATTGGAAAACAGGGGAATGCATTACGTTCAAGGTTTTAGGGTACATGGTACGTACATTGGAGAAAACATATGCAAATTGAACGGTTGAATTTGTTATAGACGGTTAACTCGTGTTAGAATTTTAACTGCTTACTCAAAAATAACGGTTGATCAAATATATTATTTTAGCATTCAGGAATTTTAAACTTTAAATTAAAGGCAATAGTTACGTAATTTTATAACACGAGTATACATTTGATCAGCTGGTACTCACCTTTAATGTGAAGACGTCTGGATCCTGGCTGCTTTCCAAATCCTAGCATCTGAAAAAAAAAAAAACACTACTTAGTGAAATATTAATGTCCTGAATAAGGATGTCCAAATGCTACTGGGTCTGATGTATGTTGGAAAAGGAAACGTCATTAATAACCACTTGGTTTATAAAACTGTACTTCCTGCGCCCTCAATCTTTCTCTTTGCTGTCTAACCCAGAATACGTTAAATTTGGTACTAACCGAATAGTGAAGCTGAAGGTGTAGGGTGAATGTATATTGATATTAGTGATTTCGTAGTGTCTGCAATTCGAAACAATGACAGTTCTCATAAAAGTAAAGATTCTGACTATAATTCAACTCAATTCAATACAGTTCAGTTCTTTACTTCTTTTATCTTGTTTTGGACTTCATCCATCGTCTGGTATGTAAAAGAAAAAAGACCACAACGTCTCGGAGACTGGATCTGTCTCCTTCCTCAGGTGGGTAGGGCAGGATCACTGGACCAGTGATTGAGACTAGCTCTTTCTAACGGGCCCAACTGAGTAGGTTTATCCTTCCCTACCCACCTTAAGACGGAGACAGATCCAGTCTCCGAAACGTCGTGGTCTTTTTTTCTTTTACATACCAGACGATGGATGAAGTCCAAAACAAGCCAAAAGAAGTACAGTATACACCATCGTCAAAATCCTTTCAAGTCTATTTGGGTTCAGTTCTTAGTTATTCATGTGCCAACTTAACAGACCAAAGGCCAATTATAGAGTGAGTGTGCGTAAAGAAAAGAAACAAAATACACAAACAAAATATAAAAACATACAATTTATATTACTTAAATTATAACCATAATAATTCCATTAACACCAATCAAGGCTATCATTGCGAAGTGAAAAAAGTAAGATATATACATTTACAAAGAACATAATTAGTAGTATAATGACTGGGAAAACTATGGTTACTATAAAATGTGACAACAAGAAACAAGCTGAAGTTCTCAATATAACAATATACAATAATATTAATTCAGTCTAATTCTTAATTTATTTGCATGCTTACACAACAGCTCAAAGGCCAATTATAAAATAAGAAAGAGCAAAGATGGAAACAAACAAAAAACACATGCATACAAAAACAAAACAAAACAAACCAAATCAAACACAGGCAACTTGGAAAATAATAACAATTTAATAAGTTCAATTGTGACAGATATTATGAGGCGAGAAGAAAATATGTATACATAGTCGTACTGTGTACAATTAATACTTTAATACGAATAAGGAATCATTATAAAATATAATAAAGAAAAATANAATATAATAAAGAGAAGTAATTCTTGCGCCAAGTAAGTTAACGTCCTTGTAAACAGTAATAGCAGCAGTAATAATTCAATTAAATTATAATAATAATAATAATAAATTGCATAACTAGGCCTATTACTGTGGCCATAAGTACCAGTAATATACGAAAAGTTAGACTACAACAAACGCATTACAAATGTAAACCGCGTGATATGTAAAAGAACAATCACAGTCTACACTCAGACACAGTGATGGTGACATACCAAAATATTGCTTCTCTAAAGGCCACAATGGACGACTTCATTAACAAATGCAGGCCTACATCAGACAATGGAAAATGTCCATCATGATATTGATACAATACAGGTCAAACAATCAGGGGCAAGAGACCGTGCCGCATAACAAAAAAACAAAGCAGTTACGCCTGATTGAAGTGGGCACTCCCATTATGCCGACATGTTCAAAATTCCCATACGGTGTAAATTAATATTCAAGTACATGTATGTATGTGAATTTGGCGCAAGAGAATAAATATTTCTGGAGGTTATACACGTACGAGGCGATATTTCGTTCATCTGTTCTGCTTGCTACGTGCTTCAGGACTTTCCTCCGAAACGTCAGTTCACACAAGATCTACACGGCGCCACATCCCGGAAGACGCCATTTTTCATTGTCACAGCCGTGAAAACCTCAAATCTTACATTTCAGTAAATGTTAAACAGTAAAGCCTGCAAAGTTAATATATAAACAAAGAATCTATTGACCACAAATATCCCGAAGGTCAAGTTGACCATAATCTGCTAAACCCAACTGATCTACCGTCATTGAATAACATACAAGCCAAAGGCAATCATCCCATCAGTGAAGGCACTGGCTTCAGTGCAGCACAAAGTACATTGAGACCAAAAATAATATCGCTTAGAGATTAATATTAGTCAAAAGACTAAACCAGCTTAAATAATATAACGTTAGGCCAATAAGAGCACTACTCTCTGATTAAAATGCTAGACATTCACAAAAACAGGAAGCATTAAAAACCAGGAGGAATGTACTTTCTGAGAGCACTGGCTGTTGATAACGCATACCTTGCAGACAGTTGCATTCAAAAAATTCAATTCACTTCAATTCTTTATTATTTATGTGCCGAGCCAACAGCCGCAAGGCCAATTACAGACAGAGCACAGGGTAGATACAAGTAATTACATTATGGACAAACAATACATAAATTCAAAGACAAATTACAGGCAAGCAATATTAATATTTAAAATGTTCTAAATAATATTTAAAATTTTAGTTCATACCTCACAGGAAACACACCGAATCTCCATTACGATGACAATTCGGTTGCCGTTTAGAATAAAAATCGCTTTTATTCTGAGAATCATACGAAACCCATATATACGTGTACATTCTGTGAGCAAAATACACAGCTTCTGTAATGTTACAGCACCTAGCGCTGTACTGACAGCGATGCTGATGTTGAAACGAGCTACAAAAGCAAGTTACTTCAAGCGATATTGGAGCTGAATTTAATTCAATGGGTACTAGGTTCGAATTATTTTCTTGCCTGGGTTCTCATGCTTCTCCCCAGTATTTTCAAGCGAATATTACCGTAAATTTCCTTGGAATATGACATGATCGCGCAAGTGAGCCATGAAAAATCATCCCTTCTCTTGTTTCCTTTAGATGTCAATTCTCCAGTCGATACAGCGTCGTTAAAGGAACTGTGAGCGAACTATTCCAACAAATTAACTAACCTAAACAACCTAATAAATACAACAACTAGCTAACCAACAGATCCAATCAACGGATTCCACCCCGATACAATTCCAAATAACCAACACACCAAACCAACCAAAACCGCTAAATTCAAGAGAACTAAACCCCGCCCAGCTCAAACAATTTAAACAAATATCATAAATGTAAGATTTGAGGTTTACACTGCGGTAACTATGAAGAATAGCCGGTCACGGTAGCAAAGCGGTCTAAGGCATGTACTGTCTTCGCTCGCTTGGAAACCGGGATCGTGGGTTCGAATCCCACTCAGGGTATGGATGTGTAGTTTGTGTGTGTGCGTTTTCCTGTGTTTGTGTACAGGTAGAGGCTTTGCGACGAGCTGATCACCCCCCCCCCAAGGAGTCCTACCGAATGTGTAAGATCTAGAAAAACCGAAGTGAACGGAGAAGTTCATGGAGGTAGGCCTAGGCCCAAATTTGGGCTGTAGCGCCACAGAAAAAAAAAACACTATGAAGAATGCCGTCTTCTGGAATGTGGCGCCCTGTAAATCTTGTGTGTACCGAGGTTTCGGAGGAACGTACCCAGAAGACGGCATTCTTCAAACAACATAAAACCCCCAACGAACATAACCAATTAACAAACAAATATTAAATCTTACTCGACAAATCAATTCAATCAAGCACCCCAACAAATATTACTCATTTCCCAGGCATACCCAACAGAACTAAAGAACCAGCCCCAATAAACAAAACTGGCCTCATCCAATCGTTGCTCACAATGGCATTCGCTGTAAGGAACAACGTGCAAAAGGCATATATCGAGAAAGCAATTATTTTCCCGACTCTGTAATAGAAGACATGTGCATTTTCCCTCATGTACCTTCGATTTCCAGTTCCAAGAATTTCCCAGAATTTTGAGTCACCATTCTGCATTCTGACGTAAGAATGGATGATAAAGAACTCCCCATTCATCACGTCCCATGGACTCCCATATTTGGTCCCAACAAATACAGAATTAAAGTATATTTTTAAAAATCTGCTAGAATTTCGTCCATGACCCCAGGATAACGGATGTCATAATTAATTTATGCTAGTAAGTGACGCCAGTAACCGGATGTAAAACTCCTTTCCAACTTCCGGCCATCTTTAACAAGCAAACTAATTTCGAGCTGGTTCGCAAAATTTTATACCCAGCCGCAACGAGTCCTTAGTGAAAAAAATAGGCAAAGAAAGCCAAGGCGCTGCACATGTGTTTCATGCATAAAAATTAAAAAGAAAATATAAAGCATGCCTTGTTGCTTGTGGAGCTGTGGCCTGGTTCCTGTAGGCAGGGAGTCGAAACTGGTTCATTCGAAAAAATACAGTTCAGGTATTAAACCTGAATAGCTAACTTAAACCAACTGTGTACAATATTTACAGTTTTTTTTCAAGTAAAAAATGGCGTTGACAAGGCTTAGGTCTACGTCTGGTATCCTTCATTGTACTACAATATCTTTAAAACTGATAAAGTTACTTATCATAAGTACAGAAGCAACGCTAAGTTTTAATAGACAGTGACACAATTTCTTGACTAGTTAGAGATACAGAGCGCAGTTGCTTATGTAAGGAAAAAAAAAAGAAATGTTTATACGAAGGCTTAATTTCAGTGTTGCCCGATTTTAACATGAAATTTAACCACCACTATACATAAATATGGCTGATTACAATGGTCGCGCCGTCTAAGGCATGAAATGTCTTCGCCCGCTCGGACACTGGGATCGTGGGTTCGAACCCACTCAAGGCATGGATGTTTATGTTTATTCTGTGTTTGTGTTGTTCTGTGTGTAGGCAGTGGCCTTACGTCGGGGTGACCCCCGTCCAAGGAGTCCTACCGACTTTGTATAAAAAACTAAAAGAAAATGTTTCATGGATACCCTATGCTACAGATGGGAGTGGTAGGAATAGACAGACACGCAGGCAGGCAGACAGAAAGTCACACCACATTTCGCTAAATCTCACTTAAACATGGTCTTGAACCCTATGCCTTTATTGCTGAAACTGCATCTTCTGCAAACGTTTTTCATAACTGATTCCTTCTGTGTACATTTTCCGCACGTACGGTGTTTCTTGAACGAATAACCTTAACGGCACTGGGAGAATTACTAAGCAGAGGTTTTGAGAGATTTGGAAAACAGGTGACAATTTAGGCTTGCGACTGTGAGACACTATTTATAGGCACTTTGGTGGCCTGATGACAATAACTAGGGATAAATGAGAAATTATGCAGATGTAAATGTGTTATTGAGAAATGGATGTGAGAGATACGAAACTGAAGAAGCAGACGTGAGAACTTCAACACTTCAAAGCCGAATATACATATTAAAATTTGACTAATGCAGTATTGAAATTTGATAACGTAGGTGTAGAGATTATTACATTCAAGACTGGATAGAAAGACCGCGCGGATAAATTGACGAAGGTAACCGGAAATAATATTGGAATATATAGGGCCAAAAAGCCGGGCTAGCTCAGTCGGAACGATAGGCCACGGGTTGGACGGCCAGGGTCCGATTTCCGGTGAAGGCAATTGATTTCTCTCTCCTCTAAGGTGTACAGGCCGGCCCTTGGACCACCCAGCCTCCTACAGAATAGGTATCGGAGCCTCTTTCTCCGCTGGTAGATCGTCCAGGGCGCGAAGTTCACCACTCACTTCCATCTAGTTCAAAGGTCAAGAATGGTAGAGCTATAATTAAACTCCCCCACAAGTCTTCACGGTGTGGTGATTAATTAAGCACAGGGGCAAATTTACCTTTACTTGTAGGGCCAAGAGTGTAAAAAGGAGACAAAAAAGATCCTGGAAACTGGTACAGGAAACAAATCTCTTAACTGGTGGGAGGGGTGTAGAAAGGAATAAGCAAAAGAGTGCGCACACCCAGACTTAAAAGATTACGCAGTGCAAGGCACTTAACGCTCTTGGACATCCAAACCCTTAGGATTGCGTGTCAAATTCCCTTTCGCTGTTAATGCATGTCAGAGGTTTTTTTTTTTTTTTTGTTACTTGGGGTAGGGTGAGACTGCGTCCACTTGGTACGTCGATCACTATTTGGCCTATTGTACCGGCCCCAGATGCTCATGATAAGAGTGGAGCAGTCTGTGGAACAAGAATTGGCAGGGAAAACTGAAGTACTCGCCAGAAAACCTGCGCCAGCGCTACTTTGTACACCACGTGACCTGACCACCCCACTAGCAATAAAAAAAGTAAAAAAAAATGCCTGAGCTATGGTACGGCCATGTCAGTGTTTCTATGAACTGTGCTGTGTTATCCTGCGTAGATAGGCCTATAGTCTCTGCGATGAGTAATTTCGTCGAAGGAATACTCCTAAATGTCCGAAAGAATTGATTATTTCAGAACTTAACTTCACAGTTAGGTGCCGGTATAGGGCATTCGGTATAGAGGCTGGCTACGGGCTGGAGGACCGAGGGATGGGAGTTCGAGTCCTGGTATGGTGAAGAATTTCTTCTTCTCCACGTCGTCCAGACCGGCTTTTGGGTCCACCCAACCTCCTATCCAATGGGTACCGGGGGCTCTCTCTCCGGGGGTAAAGCGGCCCGGGCGTGAAGCTGACCACTCACCTCCAACTAGTGCCGAGGTCAGGAAAATATGGATCCATACATCCACTCCCCCATACGCCTTCATGACATAGTGCTTAATTAGTTAAGCACAGGGACAAATTTACCTTACTTTTTTACTTCCCAGTCAAAACATAGCAGCTGACCAAGTAAAAGTCGTAAGATTAAGGTACCTCGTCAAACAATTTCCTTCAGTCCTGTTTCTGCGCCTTATCAAGATACAAATAATGTTCGCAGTGCTTTGTTCTTGAGCGGGCACTCAATCTATGTCACACAAATATTGACTAGATTTCCGTGAGCTATTTTTGTGTTCCGACAGCCTTCATTGCAGCGGCGAAACACTTGGCAGTCACTAATGTGTATTACACGTGTTTCCCAATACACGTCACTATACTTGACTGTAATCAAAACGTGTCAAGGAACATACTCTGTACGATAATAAGGTAGTGAAGACTGAATTATAAGGTCATTCAATTTTCCTCGAAGGCCTGACAGTGACGGGACGGATTCACCTTACCTCCCTCCGTGCATTATTAATGCATAGCCGGAAGCGTCGATTAGATAGCCCGCATGACGCCAATTGTGACCTCTCTTCGTACGTGCAATTGCAATTCAAGGTTGTTTTTCTTCTGTAATCTTGGCACATTTCCTCATGCAAATTAAAAGCTTATCGAGTCAGAGCTCGCAACGTTACTTAGAACAGAGCATCGCTTCCTTAATTGCAAGCTTCGATATCTCGAAACATTTAACAGGTAAGACTTCCCGGCTATTGGCAAGTCTATACCGGTAGTAAAGTGAGTAAAGCTATCCCTTCAAGAGGCCGTGGAGGCCCTCAAGGTTGTGAGACGTCGAGGCTCCCACATTTTGTACACAATCGACTCACAGATGGCGTTGAGGTCAGTCTTACACGCCGGTCGCCCTTTATCCACCAGGAAGTTTCCTGGTTTTCATTTCTGTTAGAGGCTGAGTCGACCCCAGGATCATAGTGCGGCTGGATGGATTAGGTCAATTGAATAGTCCAATGACATCGTGAATCGAACCAGCGACCTTCCGGCTTGTAGCACACGCTTCCGCGTGCAGGAGATAGTAAGCTGTGCTCTGCATGCTGACTCCTTGCTTGGATTAACCTTCGTTCCTGAAAATGGAGGCAGCGAGTTTCTTCGACACGTTGAAGGCCTTGTACAGGAATATACGGCGTCAAGTCCTAGAAAACTGTACTCCTTAATCAATTTCTTGTTCGCTAGATTGAACGTCTCAATGTAATATGTAGATTTAAGAATAGTAGCGGATATTGAAGAGAAGAATACATGAAGTAAATACCTAACTAAGCAACGACATTTTAATAATAAAGTACGCCTATTCATAGTCTATTTACCTAAGAAACATTTTAGTATGGCCTTTTATATTGTGAGTTCATGCTGTCATTTCTAGTAGTCATTTTTAGACAAGGTTTCATCAGGAAACTTTTGCATGAATTTCGTCTTTCCCATTTCAACTCCATGTCCACTCTTTCGTAAGCTTAGCTACTGACAACAATAGATGCCCTCTATAAATCACATGTTTCTGTGTTTCATGATGGGATCATGAGATTAACGATCACGCGAAGACAAATTAGAAAGACAAGGCAAAGATAAAATTACAGAAGAAAATGGAGTGAATATGTTACAGGTAAATTCAGCTGTGTCTTGGTACGGTACAGTGGCGAGGTTTCCAGTAGGGAACCAGTAGGCTGACCAATGTCCCGGTGGTACTCATAAGAACAAGACGTGGGCGAATTTATGGCCAATGTCCCACATGACAGTCGACAATGGTGAACCGATCTCCCAATACAATGGAATAAATGCCGCAACATTTATCTCCCCTAATTTTTATTCCACCAGATATTCGATAAAATCGATGCATCTAAAATTTATGTTCAACTACACCAACAATGTGAATCACTAGGAATGTAGGAAATTACGTATTGTAGCATATTTTATTAATCACATTCTATCTCGCGTTGTCAGATTTGAGGCTCTCACAACAATGGCTGCGGAGAGTCCAATTTTCTGGGATATAATGCCGTGCAGTCCAGTGAAAGCCAACGACGTTTCGGAGGAATATTTCGGCTCCATCTTCAGGGTCGAAAGGTAACCCAAGCAATAAACTAGCAAGAATGAAGCGATAGCTTAATTTATATTGGTTCTAAAGCATGAATGCTTGAGATCCCCTTTATGCAGGGAATAGAGCGAGTTAATGTAGCGGTAACATTCTCTATTACATGTATTCTGGTAGTATCCAATTTGAATCTAGACCAGAAAACTGGCCATAATTGTTGTTATTTTCTTAGCCTTTCTGGGATACTCCCTTGTCAAGACAGCCTCCCTTCCAAATTCTTACCTGCCCATTAAATTTCGTAATTTTAGTTAGATTCTATACCCTCTGTAATCGAAACACTAATTAAATTATCTAAAAATAGAATACTATTTTAATAGAGCTTATGAAAGGGCTTTGCCAAGATATGTATTTACAATTTGTCGTACCCGAAATATATTGTGTAGGGGACATTTTATTAGATTGGTGGGAGCGAGAAGGCACCAATGAAATCCTCAAATACTTGACTCCGGGACACAAGCCGAAATTTAATCACGGCATAATGTTATTACCTGCAGAAGCGGCCTCCGTAGTCTAGAGGTAACGTTCCCACCTCATGACTCGTGGTACGCGGGTTTGAAATACCCGGCGGAGGTCGTCGAATTTTTAAGGGCGGAAAAATTCAGGGAACAAGTCCTCCGGGAGGGACTTTAAGCTGTGTGTCCCATGTCGTAACTTTACGGCACGTAAAAGAACCTCATATCCCCAAAGGGGATCACTGAGCCAAATTCCAGGACGTTTCCCGCCCAACAATAGCCTCTAAGGCCTCTGATAGATGGGGGAAGCATTATAGACACCGCTAAGCAAGTGGCCGAACTCGCTTGCTCGGCGGGACTGATGGTACGCACCATTTATCGGTAGGGTAAAGAGACTGGTAGAATATCATAGAGGGAACACAATAGATCAAACTGGTCGCGGTGCATGGGGAAACCCACCCTCTCTAAATAACTAACTAACTAACTATTACCTGCAGATGTCAATGAAACAAATCGCAAACAACGTATTTTGAAAAATTTTAATACTCCACAACTGTACATCCTTCCAACCTTGCTAGTCTTAATCTCTAACCTTTCTTCATATTGAAGAGCCATTAATGGAATACACAGTCACGTTTCAATGTCGTATAATAATCACCAGCATTGTTATGCTAATATCTTCGCACTAAAATTAATCATTATTCTGAGCTGTTTGCTCATACATTCCCTTCTGACTTATTAAACTCTCAAAGTTTTGTGTTCTCCCAGCATTATGTACGCATTTGAGCTAACTCTGGGAGCTAATTAAGGTGACCCCTAGATCATAGATTACATTACGTGCACTATGGTTCCACCCAATTTTAATTGCAAATCCTTGTATTGCTCTGGTGACAATGAGTGGCACCACTGCATGCAAGGATATTCATCAGGCAGTTCAACTACTTAAACAAAATAAAATCCCACCCCCTCCACGTATTCACCCAGTATTCGAAATAAAATTACCTGATTGTATTCCATTTTATGAATCCTGCTATTCCATTTTCGTAAAATGTTAATAAGCTGCATGTCTCTCTACTTTTCGTCCGATTAAACTACAAATAGGAATGCTATAAATACGTGTATTAACAGATTGAAATTAAATAATTTTCCTGGGGAGTAAAGCGCGGCCGGCGCGTAAGGCTGACAACCTTACCGCCATCTTTGAGCCGACTGTCTAGAGAAAATGTGGGACCCTCAACGTCTCACAACCCTATGGGCCTTCACGGCCTGTTACAGGGATACCTTTACTTTACTTTTACTTTACTGAAGAGTTCCATAATCCGGGATATAACGGCGCGTAGTCCGTTGCAATTCCTGATCACGCTGGTTTCTTCCTTGGCTTACATTTTGGCTATGAAGACTATACGTTCCTCCGAAACATCAGTTGAATTTCAACGGGATACATGGCGTAGTATCACAAAAAGTAAAGCTCTTTATAACCACCGCTGTAAGAACATCAAATCCCAAAATTAAATAACCGAGTTTCATGAAATACAGTACGAAAACCATCTCGCCAGAAAACGAAATATCTGGAAATGTTTTAATTTAAGAGTATTGTGACGTACTGACCCACTGTTAGTCAATTACTCAGTATATACGTTCCAGCGAATACCAGACAATAGGATCTGTGTTCACTGTAAACCATGGTACAGCTCTTCGCTAAGTAGCACAAGAATTCTGACAAGAGATTTGTTTTCTATGTGGTCGGTGCCGCGTCTGTACAACAAGAGTCTGCTTGTAGTTAGATTAGACTTGAGAATTAGCACAGGAGAATTGGGTCGAGTTCTGGAGGGTCGGCAGTCCAAGGTCATTGAATAAGAAATGGCAAGATGAATTCATAGTGATTTGAAGTGATAGTTTCTGTGATAAATCCGTTGCCAGGAAACGGCGTGTCCTAGTGATTTGTGAAGTGGGTAGGTTTACGGGAGCGCTATAATTGATTGTGAATAAGAGAGATTGTAGAAGAAGGTGTCAATAAATCCAGAACCCGTTGTTATTCGTCATGGAACCCCGGACACGTGACAGTATCAACATGGTACGAGATTCTATCTGTGTCTGCAGTCGAAACCGTGATCTTTGAGATAGATGTAGGAATACTAACAACTGGACTGCTGTATTTGTTCCCAATGGTGATGTTCCAGTATCCGGTATGATTCATTTGGTGGGCATGGAACCTGTATGCATACATGAAATCTACTGCTCCGTTCTAAGTCTCGTAGAAAGGAAATGGCTTAGAAAACCAATACAGTCATACGTAGGGAGTCGTTGTCAAGTTTGCTGTAAGAATGGAGTGATTTATAAGTGCAAATATCCTCTCTACGAAGGTGAAACCTCAGACAAATATTTATGTCTAATACTGTACAAACTTAATATAAAATGCAGGATGCGGGCACATTAGTATAATCACATTAATCTAATCAATTCTGACTCATAATGATGTCTAAAAGGCATAGCTTCCGCTATAACAACTCGAGTCATGAAATGTGACGACTATACAGGAATTCTATGGAAAGAAATGAGTCTCCGTTTCTGTCATCGTAGTAAATCTGATTGTATTTTACTGGATTAGACCAGGTAGTGTGCTGGTATGTTCTGGGAAACGTCGTAATTTATGCGACTGGGATAATATTAACGTCAGTATAGCGACTGGCTATGAGTTCGAGTTCCGATCGGGGCAAGATTTTTCTCTTCTCTGAGTCGTCCGGACCGGCTCTGGGGTCCACCCAACCTGCTATCCAATGGATACCTGGGGCTTTTTCCTCGGAGGTAAAGCGGCAGGGACGTGAAGCAGACCAGTCACCTCCAACTAGTGCCGAGGTCAAAAATATGTCTGTCTATACAACCACTTCTACATATGTCTTCATGGCACAGTTACTTAGTTAAGCACAGGGACAACTTTACCTTATCAAAGCAGGAACATTGGAGTGGACTGTACACATCAGTTGGTTGCCCGAAACAAGAAATGCTAAGGAAATCGTCTCAGGAAGATTCTTGGAAAGTGGTCAATTGTAACGCATAAAAGGAAATGTAAGGATAATAATAAAAAGCGATTTTACACAAAAGTTTTTTTTTCTGGATTTAAACCGAAATGAACTCTATTTAATATAATGTTCAGTGGCAGCCTTTCAAGTCAGTCAAACCAAGCAGTCAGTAAGTTCAGTTAATTAGGAGTCACTGAGACAAGTCACCAAATAAATCGGTCACTGTAACCAATCAGTCATTCCACCTATTTTTTGTACCACAGAACTGACTGCGTTGTGTATCGTGACAACAGTTGAGAAGCAGCACACGGTTCGGTCCGGACAAATGCATGATCGGACAAGCAGACTTCATATCATTGTCCGTTTTCATGTTACAGCCACTTGCTAACAATGCAACAGACAACACGTTCCATTCAGGCTGACAATGAGGACACGTTGCGTTTCATGTTTTCATTGCGCGAGAAATGATATGGGCAATTATTTTAGTTCATAACATAAAAACTGTCACTTCCCATTTTCTACGTTGGTTTTGCTCACAGCGGGAGGCGCCTAGTCTACAGGGACACGGGAGAAAGCCTTATCTTTCCCCACGCGGGTCATGCGCTAACAAATGTACATATCTTTCTTAAATACAATGAAGTTGTTAATACAGAAATAATTTTTATACAATTCCATGGTTATTGTCTAAATACTTTGTAGAATATAGGATATTACGTACGAAGTCCTGTAAGTTTACAAAGCCTCTACAGATACAGAACTGGATAACAAACAGGATTGTTTGTATTTACTGCAACATGGCCGCTTCTAGTCTTGTGTGTATTCGTAGGTCAGCCAACGCTTAAGAAACGACTTTACTGCGGTATAAAGTAATTACATCTGCTTGAACTTTGTTTGTAAGCTTTCATCAACTTCTTTCCTATTAAAGACAAAGGACACACACATGACAAGATATCTGTTTGCTCACTGTGAGTACGACTCCAAGAGAAGTGCGTCAGAACCGCATAATTTGTTTACTGTTCCTTGATTTTACTACCACAACACAACGGTACAGCAACAGATGGGTGGTCACCAGCTTTCAGGGGATAAAGGAAAGAAATATATAGAAATGAACTGCTTTAAACAGTCTGTCCTATCAATCGCTTTCGGAATGTCACTTAATTTGTTTCTATCACATTCTTTACTGAGCTGGGATAGCGGAGTTCGAGTTCCGGTGGGGGCAAGAATTTTCTCTTCTCCATGTAGTCCAGGCTGACTTTGGGGCACAACTGTCCTCCAATACAATAGGTACCGGGGGCTCTTTCCAAAGGGGTAAAGCGGCCGGGGCGTGAAGCTGACCACTCACCTCCAACTAATGTCGTGGTCCAGGAAACGTGGATCTAATCTTCTACTTCCCCATACGCCTTCATGACGTAGTGCTTAATTAGTTAAGCACAGGGAGAAATTTACCTTTTCTAACTTTTACCACGTTTTTTTTTTCCACACAAGTTCCTCGTGAGTGTGAATCCTCTCGAAGTTAAATGGTATAATTAATTTCTTCGTGCCTTTCGCCGTTGAATAAACCATGCATCTGATAAAGAGTCTTCAAACTAACATCAGTCTGCCGCCAGCGTTTCTCTTCCCAATCGCTGTACAAATATAATTTATTTCTAGCGCTGCCTTATCGTACCCCTATGCTTCTCATCAAAGTGCAACTTAAATCGCTTGAGGACAAATCTGACAAAGCTTCTTCAAATAAACTAAGAAACTACCTGCCTTCAAGTTTTGAACTCCCTACAGCTCCCGCAATATAATTCAATTTACCTCGACAACATCCTTAGAACCGCTTAAGCTTCTTGGCAAAAGCGACTTAATCACTTGACGCAAAATGGCATAATTAGCTTCAATGCAAAGAAGTGACATGATAAACAAAACAGACACCTAAAACACTACAAGAGAGAAGTTAATTGCTACTTATAACAATTTCGTTGACTTTAACGTCATGACTTTGTTGTAACGAGAAGAGAACACACAAAAAAAGGTTAAATAGTTTTTGTCAGGCACGTGTCAGTTATACGATGTTTAACATATTGTAAAAAATATTTAACTGTTGGCGAGAAGTTCCGTTCGAAATTTTGAGCATACCGTACGTCATGGTGGCCAGGAAATCACAGATAAAGTCTCAACTTTATAACATTGTGACACAACGACGGCATTGTTTAACAAGACACATATAACGAGAGAGGAACTGTTGGAATAGATGTTTTCTTTGGGGTCCGTGCCGAGGATATATAAGGAGAACTGGAGCTTCCAAGCAGTCGTGAATGCAATGAAGTTGCGGCCATGAGGATTTGTGAGATAGGTAGCCAGCGGGGAACAACGGAAGCAGAGGACATTGTTGGAATCCGTTACCAGGCTACGGTCAGTGAAGACATAGAAGACTTGGTGTGCGCTGTAGTGAGAAACAGATTGTGTGAATTAGTGACAGCGCTGTTAAGTACTTCTAGTTACAATTTAAAGTTGTTCAATAAAGACACACTTGAAAACTATGGTAAGTCGTATAGAATTTACCACTCATACGTTGTGTTCTGGAGATGTTGGGTATCATATTTGACAGCAAGGAGAGTTACTCACGATATCCGAGGAGCTTCAATCTGTCACAAGGAAACATGCTCCGAACGACATGTGCGATTCATACTTTTGTTCTCTGGAAACTTCATCCATTAGTTCTGAACACATCCCGAAACTGCTATTGCGTTTATCTCCAGACGTCAAACTTGACACAAACTGACAGTCACTTGTTCAACCAGCAATGGCTGCTGGCACTGCACACACGTGTTTCTTAGGATTGGTGGGATGAACAGGAACTGTGTCCAAGATTGGAGGTTCACAGAAGCTCACGTAGGTCGCGGTACACAACAGGAATTCAGAGACAGAACCCAAGAAGAAAGTACTAGGAGAAGGGATAAAATGACACAAACAGGCCGGAGGACACAGATTTGAAATATGTATACAAAATTTCATGGGAAGTAGGCAATTGGGAGATTAGGCGTACATGGGAGGATATTATTAAAATTGGTCTTGGAGAAATAGGATGTGAAGGCGGAGACTTGATAAAGAGAAGCATGATATCAGTTTCTAGAATAGTTTAGCGACTACTGACTTTACAAGGACGGCCTTATACCATGTATCATGGAGGAATTTAGGTTGCCGAATATTTCCCAGCATCCCTCACGCTCAAGCTTCCAGAAACAAGGGATCCTGAAAAGGCAGGAGTTAGCAGCTGGCACTCTGTTCATGTCAGCTTTCGGGAGGCTGTCAAGACGAAAGAAGAGATGGAACGTACGCAGAAAGCCAGGGGAAATAATGAACTAATTAAAGGCAATTAAGAGTCATTATGTTGAAAAGAGTAATTAGTTGTCTGACGCATTTACAATACGCAGAAGAAGACTACAGACGCGAAACCGGGCCTGCTGAGTGTATAGAACTAATTTCTTGAGTCTACAAGTAAGAAGTAAAATATTGCATCTGTCACATGCTCTACACGGGACGGTTAGACACATGGGAGCATTGCAGAATGATACATGGGATACTTATGCAGTTTCCGGCGTAAATTCGGACAGACAACATCCAACATACGAAGCCAAGAATGTTAACAATTGTCTTTTCAAGTCGGTGTCATTTAATTTCCTGGAGACAGGAAGCAGTTACTGCCGATCACAGTGGCCTCACGGTCTAAGGCATGAAGTTTCTTCGCTCGCTCGAACGCTTGGATTGTGGGATCAATTCCCACTCAAAGCATGGATGTCTGTGTGTGCGTTTATTCCGTGCTTGTGATGTTCTGTGTGTAGGTAGCGGCTATGCCACAGGCTGATCACTCGTCCAAGGAGTCCTACCGGCTGTGTAAAAAGATTATGAAACTGAAGAAGAGGTCAGGGCCCAGCAAAGAGCTGTAGAGCCATTGATGAATTCATGAATGAAAGGAACCAGTTACTAGTGCATCTTACTGCAAATAACAGCGGTTTGTTTTGAGCTGTTCCTGTTCGATGAGACGATTTTATGACTGTTAATGATAAATATATTTCAATAGCTACTTTATGAATATCCCTGTTTATTTTTTCTTTTAATGACAATACTATATCTGAAGTATTGGAAGCAGCAGCTGGGAATATCATGGTTGCGGAATCCGATGTTGTGGCTAGTGTTTCAAAGTTTGTAAGAAATCTCGCCCCTTGTTAATAAGATCAAACAGTTTGTGATGATGACATATCGACAGAATTATTGTCTTTTTTTGGGGGGGGGAATTAAGCATCATCTTGCTTTATCTAATACACAAAATTTCTGACATTAGATTATGTATCCGTCTTCAGGTAAAAACCTGTTCAGTTGGGCCTAATCGATAGAGATATTTCCTACCTCCGGAGACCAGTACCAATAGAAGACAAGCTACATAAACCAAACACAACATAAATTGACAGCGAGCGTTAAGACGAGCATTAAATAACTCCATATTTATGAGGCCTAGCACCTGTGTCCATGCGTTATTTAAAGGCCAGTGTCTATAAATTCAGTGTATTTTCAGAATATATGCCATCATTAAAGAGACAAATTCTCTGTATATTACCCACATAATGCACGGATATAGGTCCTAGGCCTCATGTGTGTGGAGTTCTTTTTAATGTTTTTTATGTTTCTCTCAACTCTCGCTGATGTTTTATGTTGTGGTCTGTTTAAATATTCTACCTTTTGTTGGCGCCCGGAGGTAGAGACTAACTCTATCAATTGGACCCAACTGAGTAGATTTTTACCTGTGGACGGAGATTGAAATCAGTCTCCGAAACGTTGCGTTTTAAATAAAAACACCATTCCGAATGAGTTTTCCGTGGTTTTTCTAAGACCAACCACTAGAATTCCGATATAGTACTTTCAATTAGACAACAGTTTCTCTTTCCACGTAAGTTCAAATCCCTTGTTTACTGATCGTGCTAACGGTTCACAGTATATATATATATGAAACACTGACAGCATCTTTAACAAATCATAATAAATAAATACATCAAATAATTATGATTTTCCCCGCCTTCAAAAGCTCAAATCTTGTCATTTTTCAGTAATACAGGAAGTGCGTGCATTTCATGACTAGACAAATTTGTTGAAATACAAACTGATTATCTATGAAAATATTAATTATACGTCTATTCATATTTTTTCGTGAAAACCTGTCATTATTATCGTCTATCTTGTCGATACTAGAAGAGTTATTAAAGTCGGCTGGTGTCAGTCAATTATTTCTTTGGACAAAATGCATGTGTCAATCAGAGACTGATGAAGTGTCTAGCCCAGTAATTCAAAGTGTCTGTGAAATTTAACCACTTATTCGTTCGCTAAGAACACTCGCTAATGAATAATTCAGAAATTGCAATTCAATATGCCACCTAATTCACACAATTTAGTCACTGAAATGTTTAATCTAAATCAGCACTTCCACTGTATCATTTCAAAGTCTTTGTGTCAGTCCGTAACTCAACAGTATTTAAGTTGAGACAACAGTGAAAGTGTAGAACATAAAGTCTGTAAGTCCAATAGCAGTTCAGTAAGAATGAATGTCAATCCACACTTTAGTTTGTCTTTCAATCAGCCATTCTGTAGGATTTTAGTAAGCGTTCGTCTATAGTAAATCAGTCATGTCAGTAAGTTAGACGTCAGCCTTACAGCAATGAGGAGGCTCCCGATCTGTAACCCATTCGTCATTCAGTCGCCATATAAACTCCAAACACCCTACACTATTATTCACTGGAAAGTAATCCTGACAGGGGTGTCCATCCTCTAGAGTTGCGACGCGATTCGTAGTGTACAATAAAATTTCTACTGGCACTGCAAAATGAAAGTGGTAACGTGCATTCCACACACACAGACACACACGCATGCGCATACACACACTCTCTCTCTCTCACACAAACACACAGACACACACGCATGCGCATACACACTCTCTCTCACACACCCACACACACACTCTCTCTCTCTCACACAGACACACACGCATGCGCATACACACACTCTCTCTCTCACACAAACACACAGACACACACGCATGCGCATACACACACAGACACACACGCATGCGCATACACACTCTCTCTCTCTTGTTGCTGCCATTTTGCAGCATAGGGCTATGTTTCTCTTAATTTATTAATCATAAGACAGTCGGTAGGACTCCTTGGATGAGGGATCAGCCCGTCGCAAGGCAGCTACATACACAAACACAGAATAAACGTAGACATACATCAATGCCTTGAGTGAGATTCGAACCTCCGATTCCAGCGTTCGAGTGAACGAAGACAGTTCATGTCTCAGACCGTGCACGACTCCACTAAGATACATATATTTCAGAACGCGTTATATCTGATTTCACATACTTCACTGGCCTTCATGTTCATTAATGCCAAGCTAATCAAACTACAAGCCTGTCACGGTAGCTGAGCGGTCTAAGGCATGTACTCTCTTCGTTCGCTCGGAAGCCGGGATCGTGGGTTCGAATCCCACTCAGGACATGGATGTTTGTGTACAGGTAGAGGCCTTGCGACGAGCTGATCACCCGCCCAAGGAGTCCTACCGAATGTGTAAGTTCTAGAAAAAACCGAAGTGAACGGAGAAGTTCATGGAGGTAGGCCTAGGCCCACTGGGGCTGTAGTGCCAAGGAAAACAAAATCAAACTACATGCACATGCACTGCATACAGTCACGAGTTTTCCTTGCAAAATGTAAAAATAAAGTCTCAGTGCTTAACTAAGCACTGCAACATGTACACGCATGAGGGAGTGAGGACAGGTCAACGCAACTTAGCCTCGGCTCCAGATGGAGGTGAGTTGTCAGCTTAACAACCCCGTCGGTTTTAGCACGGGGAATCAACTCCCGGCTCCCACAGGACATGAGTCTGGGTGGGACTCACAGGCGGTCTGGGCGCTGAGGAGAAGACCAAATCTATTAAGTCCTAAAAGTTTGTGACGACGGTACAGTGGTACAAATATTATGTTTGTGGACATTACCCATCGTCCTGTCTTTATATAAAAACCGTCCTGTTTATTTTTTCAAAACACAACGTTTCGGAGATAGGGACTAGCTCTATCTACTGGGCCCAACTGAATAGGTTTTATCTGAAGATGGGGACATAATCCAGTCTCCAAAACGTTGTGTTTTGAAAAATAAACAAGACGGTTTTTAGATAAAGACAAGGCGATGGGTAATGTCCAAAAACATAATATTTTTACCAGACCTACTGTTCATGCCGAGAATCGAACCATGATTTTTCGTCCATCCAGCCCGTAACCCATCACTGCACCTGCTGAGCTATCGCCGTTACTTTTTTTTTCTTATTGCTAGTGGGGTGGGACTAAGTCCCTTGTACTGTGGCCACTTCTGGCCTATTGTACCAGCCCCAGATGATAGGTGAGGATGATTGTGGAGCAATTGGTGGCATGGAGATTTGCAGGGGAAACCGAAGTACTCGGAGAAAACCTGCCCCAGCGCCACTTCGTCCACCACAAATCCCACTTGACCAGACCCGGGATCGAACCCGGGCCGCCGCGGTGGGAAGCCAGCGACTAATCGTTTGAGCTATAGCGCGGCCCTCGCCGTTACCTTGGATTTCCTTGTTCTTTAAATATTCAAAAAATTATGTTACAGAAGATTACTCTCTTCAGTGATTGAACACTGTGTGGTCTGGTAAATACCAACATTTCTGACGAACCTACTGTCTCCACTTTAGCACTCCTCTTCCAGCCTGAAGAGGACTGCAGCAGGTTACATCGAAACATTGGCAAATATTCACTGTATTTCTAGGCCTGGCCGTTGTCAACAGAATTTGCAGTGGATCTGGTCAACTTCACTAATTGAGATAAGAACTGTGGTTGGTGTATGGGTTATAAACCGACCACAGTTTACGTGCGTCACCCTCCCTCTTTTCCTTCCAGAATTCAGCTGAAACCAATGTTCAGCAACTTCTAACTCGCAATCAAGGCCAGGACTGAAAAAGAAAACCTGTACCAGACTATACACACCCACACATTGCTGTAGGCAGTAATGTCCTTAGTCACTTATACGAGAACCCAGAATCTCAGATATTATTAGTATATACTTTAATTAAATCCTTAACCCTCTCTTGTTCACTAGTTTCCTATAATATGAGCCATTTTTGTTGTTGTTAAAATCGATGAAACTGGCTTTGAGTTTCATGTAAATTAAGGGTTATATTTGATCTGTATCAGTACAGCCTAGGTACTAGCAGCTTTGTGAGATAAGGCACAAAAATTTACGAAACAAATGCATGAGATCAACAACAAATATTTAATATAGAAAAATAAACGCATCAGTAGAACTTCAAGTAAACAGTTTACTGCCTCCTGAAGAAACTGAAAGGAAATATCCGTGCGATTTTGTCTCATATTTTACTAACATCCAATAAAGAAGAGCCAATATTAGGTATAAATGTTAGTCCCATCTATTTTACCTCGTAATAAATTCAGGGATTTAGAATTTTAAAGTACATAATGGTAAATACAAGAAGTGGGATCAGTTTTCTGATGTCAGTTATGGCAATAACTGCATAGAAGGGTAAACGACCTGTAGCGAAACATACATAGATGTTCAAACAGATTCAATTGAACACTTGCATGACCTGCTTGGAAAAAAAAGTCATAGATCCAAACATCCTGCTTACAAAGGATTTGTACCTGTCAACAATGAGAGGTTGAGGAGTCGGGATGGCTAAGTTTGTATAGCGACGGGCCGGCCCGGGTTTGATTCCAGACAGTGAAAGATTTTTCTCTTCTCCACAGCGTCCAGATAGATTCCGGAGCCAACCTAGACTCATATACAATGGGAACCGCTAGATTTTTCCCCGAAAGTAAAGTGGTCGGAGCGTGAATGTGATCACTCACCTCCAACCGGTGCCGAGGTCAAGAATACTGGGATACATACATCCACTCCCCATAACGTCTTCATGGCGTAGTGTTTAATTAGTTAAGCATAGGGACAAATTTATTTTATTACAATCCTCATCACTGTTACAGACACGTGTATTTTATGCTTTTTGACTATTTGACTTAGGAATTTGTGCTTGAACTTCTGAATTCGATTTTCATTTCTGTCAGTGAATTTATAGTTTCAGTAAAACTCTTTCTAGAAACCTGCCCCTATCTGTACCAATATTGTACATAAACGTGTTACTATACATAAATGGAGTTACAGATGTAACTACGTTCCACAGCGTAGCCACTGGGCACAAACTAAAACAAAAATTAGAATTTAAAATCAAGATAAAAAGATCTTCTAAATTTCCCCTAGATTCCAGTACATATATTTGTTCAAAATATTTGTTTAGCGTGAAATAAATTAGTCACACAATGCAGAAATGAAATACCTACTGTTTATCAGCATAATACAGAGAAGTAAGTTTCTTTATGCAGAAGTTACCCCACTGAACTGACCTGCTGGATTCATTCTGCATGCAGTAGGCTTCTACCCGCATTGCATGCAAGTAGACCACGTGTAGCTAACATCATCTCATCTACTTCGTATGTCCACATCGACCTCATGTCGGTATTGTGTTGAAACACAAAGTAAAGAAGATGATCGGTGTAGCTTCTGGTGAAATGATGTCCGTACCAAATTTCATAGGAATCTATTGAGAAATACAGTAGTTACTATATACATACACACTTACGCAAGCACGCACGGATATATTGATTCCAAAAATCTTTTTTTATAGAAAAAATGTAAATAATACCGGCATTAATATCTATATATCTATGGTTGTACAGCTATTTTTTTTGGACCTTCGCCGCTTTTTACGCAGTCGGTAGGTCTCCTTAGACGGGGGATCAGTCCGTCGCGAGGTCGCTACCTACACACACGTATGCAGCGTACAATAGACTTCTCCCCATATTGCAGACCACGTGTAGGTAACATGGCTTCGTTTATATCCGTATTAGTGTGTGATTACCGATTCTGTAAAGTCCACCCGTTATAACAGAAGGCAGAAAACGTAATTTTACATTTCATTATAAGTACATCGCATGATATTCAACTGAAAAGTAATTACAAACACGCTTTCATCAGAAATGAAAATATAACAAAACCTTTCTGACTTCATACCCCTTCGCCCCGCCCTGTCCGTTGCGCCGTGCCATGTGCTAGACCCGAATGTCACATTTTGACAGTATCCGTGGCCGGACTAGGACAGCCAACCTCAACAGACTTAGATTCATAATCCCCAAATCGCTTTAAATATCCCGTATTTTTTTTTTGATCAAGCCGAAACTGCAAATGATCTATGCATTTTTATGAAATTTGGTTGATAAGTGAAGAAAACAACCATTCGAAGAATGCTGTCCTCTGGGATATAACGCCCTGTAGTCTGTTGGAAGTCAAGAAGATTGAAGTCTCTATAACCACTGCCGCGAGGACCTCAGATCCTACATTGACCCTCTGTGAGGAGGTTACTCATTGACATATTCGACGATTCGGGAAGTTGCGTGTCACAAAGCCAGATCCTCTGTAGCCTTTCCTTCCTTCTGAGATGCACGGATTAGAGCACCATTCCACGCTTCCAACAGTTCCAGGGTCACTTCCAACGGACTGCGTGGCATTACAACCCAGAAGACAGAACCTCAAATCCTACACGAATGTATCGTCTAGTGCTCTAACATTGTGGAACTTGCAGTGTTGCTCTACTTAATTTCCTACTTGCGTATTAATGACGGAGCCGGTCACAGTAGCCGCACGGTCTAAGGCATGAACTGTCTTCGCTCGCTCGAACGCTGAGATCATGGGTTCGAATCCCACTTGAGGCATTGACGTCTGTGTACGTTTATTCTGTGTTTATGTTCTTCTGTGTGTAGGTAGCGACTTTGCGACAGGCTGATCCCCCGTCCAAGGAGTCCTACCGACTGCGAAAACGCAGCGAAGGCCCAAAAAAGGGCTGTAGAACCATAGATAGATAGATATATAGATAGATAGATAGATAGATAGATAGATAGATAGATAGATAGATAGATAGATAGATAGATAGATAGATAGATAGGTATTAATGCCGGTATTATCTACAATTTTTATAAAAAAGGATTTATGGAATCAATATATCCTATGAAATTTGGTACGGGCATCATTTCACCTGAAGCTACGCCGATCATCTTCTTAACTTTATGTTTCAACACAATACCGACATGAGGTCCATGTGGACATATGAAGTAGATGCGATGCTATTTCCACTTAATTTACAGCACTGAAATTTTGGACAGTAATATATCTTTGAAAAGTAATCAGCTTTTGTTAGCAATCAAGTTCCTTCCGTCAAATGTGACACTTTTTTAAGTTTTCCACCTCGTCACCACCTGCCTTACATGTTTCGGCTCACCACGGAGCCATCATCAGAGGCATTTATAGTAGAAAAAGAAATCACCAACACACAAAACTTCACTTTGTCCAAGATAGCCACGTTCCAGTTAATTAAAATAATTACAAATAGTTAAAATTACCCAGAGTGTCGGTTCACTAAAAGTTTTTCA
>NW_019733843.1:592950-627587 GCF_002891405.2 Cryptotermes secundus | reverse complement strand
TCTGGGTAATTTTAACTATTTGTAATTATTTTAATTAACTGGAACGTGGCTATCTTGGACAAAGTGAAGTTTTGTGTGTTGGTGATTTCTTTTTCTACTATAAATGCCTCTGATGATGGCTCCGTGGTGAGCCGAAACATGTAAGGCAGGTGGTGACGAGGTGGAAAACTTAAAAAAATGTCACATTTGACGGAAGGAACTTGATTGTTAATTGGTTAGTGTGACGGACCAGAATGAAAGACCTTAAAAAAAAGGCTTTTGTTAGATTTTTTTATTTTTGTAGAATTAGACATAACACAATGAGCTTAAGAGATGTACACTTGACTTACAGTTTCATAATAATTCAGTGAGGAATTGCTGCAGCTAAGAATCCATTATTTGATTGCGATCTACATCACTGACACATCCAGACATTGTGCTTGAAAAATCTGTCACATGTTAAAAAGAACAAACATGGAAATATGTTGATAACAAAAAATTAAAAAGGTAAAACTCTCCCTGTAACAGGCCGTGAAGGCTCATAGGGTGGTGAGAAGTCGAGGCTCCCACATTTTCTCTAGACCATCGGCTCAGAGATGGAGGTAAGTTTGTCAGTCTTACGCTTCGGCCGCCCTTTACCCCCCAGGAAGATTCCTGGTACTCATTTCTGTTAGAGCCTGAGTCGACCCCAGGGTCATAGTGCAGCTGGAAGGAATAGATCAATTGAAATAATCCCCCTCATCGGGACTCGAATCCGCGACCTTCCGGCTTGTAGCATAGTGCCTCAAACCAACTACGCATGCCCCAGTATGTTGATAGTTTGAGGTTATATCTGACAAATTCTGTGTACTTGCTGCAAACTCTGCCAGTGGAAATTTGAGATACGAATACATGTAGATCACTAAGATACACAGTTACTAATTCACTGTACCTGCTACTTATTTTAGTCACTTTAAGAATTTTTTGTTACTTTGTTGAAGAAATCTTCGTGGAAGCGGCTACTAGAAACATTAAGCCATAAATGTGTGGATAATATTAGAATTTAATTTAGAGCTAAAAACTATGCGTGATAATGAAAACTGAATTTAGCTGTTTCAGGACAGAGTCCATTGTTGGTCATTTCTTGTGACAGAAATGTTCTTTTTCGGGTTTTGACCAGAAGTTTGATGAAATATAAAGCAGCCGAAATGATGCCACGTGTGGCACATGAATGTTTGGCCACGTTTCATATAATATGGCTTCTGGAATCGCGAGCAGGCTTTTGGGGAAGACTAAGGAAAGCAGCAGAAGTTTTTTTTTCGTGCCTTTCCTTCGAATTGCAAGGCAAGCTTTATCGCCCGCAATAACTCATCACGCTCTCACGCCGGCACCTTGAACGAAGTACTCTCTCTCGCTTTCTCTTTTTTTATTCTGTTAGCCCTTCCTTTAGTCCCATTTTCCTGCCATTCTTGTGCTGCAGCGGTAAGTAATTGTTACCGAAATACTCAACACATTTCTCTAACAACTCTTACTTTTCTTCATGAAATATGGGAATGTTTTTGTACAAAATTCTAGCTTCTGTAATTTGATGTATGATTTTTTGTCCGGAAATTAACAGACGAAATTGGTAAGAAAAATTACTGGTCTCCATCCGTACAAAGTCTGTATGCCTATGCATTTTGGAATTAAATTCCCTCAGTTTCTTTTTTATACCGACCGAGCGACCGCCGCTTGTCGGCGAAGTTAGTGCCAAATTTTGCGGATAGAGGGTGTCATGTGGTCAGCGCAACGGATCTCCACAGTCGTTAGTTGGCTTGCGGACTACAGGCCAAGGAGTTTGTTTCGTTCATTTTTAGTTTTCTTTCTTTGCTGTAAGTCTAGAAGCTGGAAGGCAAAAATTAAGTACCTCTCATGGTGCGAAAACAGACGTTTTGGCAAGGGAATTAGAAAAGCATAATGATATAATAGACACGTATTTCTATGGAAAAGGTATTGAGAATACCAATTCTTAGGGGCGCTTCTCTCTGTGCATAAAGAATCGGATTAAGCTGGAAGTACTGTTTGAGGCACTGTTCCATTATTTACTCGACATGCCCTAGGAAAACCACGAAAGACCTCAGTCTGGACAGCCGGTGTCCTGCCCGAGGTTCGAGCCAGTTACCCTGTCAAGTGCAAATCTCAAGCGTTATTTCTTTAACCAGTTCCCTTGCTGTGCTCCTATAGATTGGCTAATACAGATTTTGTTAAATGTGTAAGTCACTAAGTGTTCATAACCGCTGTTCGGATAAACACTGCAACGTTGTTGTTGAAAGGGTAATAATTTATTCCTAACGAAGAGTAGGCCCAATTGTGGCGCAATTCCGCGGTCCACTGTTTCATTCTTACAGCTGTTGACAATTAAGCTACCACGGGGAACATACAGAAGCACATAAAACATTGCTGGAAGTTTCCCGTACTGTTTCCGTGTAGGGGCGAGCCCTGTGTATGAGTTACGTCCACTGAGGACCCAGCGAGGCCTGCGGCTTGCTGGACATGTCCATGTATACGTGCTAGCTATCCCAAGAGGTGGCCGCGCCCAGTTCTTTCCTGAAACAGGAAGCTTCAATTACTCTTCAAAGAGGGACCATAAACGGATATGCAAGGTATTCACACGGCCATCGAACCGAGACCACACAGGTAGGTGGTCACCTCAACAGTCCACACCCGAAATTCCACCGCAAACGGATGTCGAATTCGAGATGCAACTGCAAGAAAATTTTAGAAATTCACGCCTGAAATATTTCCTACAGTGTCCGTATCTTTTTTTATCTGGGTGAGGGTGGGATATAGCACGGCCCCTTGTGAATATGTTCACGAAAAATCAATTAGATATAAGGCAGAGTATTTTTTACCAACTCAGTGACTAACATACTCCCAAGAACTCTGATCTATGTAGTTAGTTATTAAGCTGTATATGCTTCGTTAGATATTGGGAACAGACAATTTTATGGCCAAAAATGCAGTTCCCTAAAAGTTGTGTATTTTTGGAGAGCCCTGTTTTCTATATGTTAATTTTGTCATCATTTGTATGTTCATTTACAGCAACACAGTCAGACACAATGCCACATAATTACGCGGAATGAAACTGCACCCAACACGAAACCAGGAAAGAGCACAATAAACAAAGCTCCAGTACGCAAAAGCATACCAGTCCAGAACAACAAATAAGAACAAGACCAACGAGTCCACCACAGAAGGTCTAAAAGCACAGGTTACCAAAAACACAGGACAGCACGAAACCAACGATATTAACAACGCATACTCGCATACTATACCAGCAAAACAAAATCCGCGACTTTAATCCGCAAGTGAACTATACCGACCGAGCGACGGCCGCTTGTCGGCAAACTTAATGCCAACATTTGCGGATAGAGGGGTCGCGTGGACAGCACAACGAATCCCCACGGCCGTTAATTTCGGTTTCTAGACCGGAGCCGCTATTTTTCCATTCAAGTAGCTCCTCAGTTATCCTCATGAGCCTGAGTGGACCCCGTTCCAGACCCACTGCTTCTCAGAAAATCTGGTAGCGCTGGGAATCGAACCTCTGGATCTGTAACCACGAACTCTGACCACTAGACCAAGAGGCGGTCCTTCAACATTATACTAATTATTAGAAATTCGAAATAACCAATTTTCACCCAAAACAACATAGATGCAACCAATCCTATGTAAAAACTTGTACATGACAAGACTAATACCAAGAATCCATTGCGACACGTAGCCCCCTAACGATGCATTTTACTGTTTGTAACGCTTGATGATTGTTATAAATGAATGGAACATGCATCAACAAATAACATCGTAATAAACTGACTGATTTTATCGACATTCGAGCCTATCAGTTATTTGTTGGAAATGCAGAATTATTGTAATCGACAAACAAATTTACATAGTTCTAAATTTATCAGATGTAGATATATTTTTCTAAAGAACCATCAGCTCTACAGACATGAGAATTTATGACGAAAAGGTTTAAAACATGTCCTTAATTATATCTTAGGCAAAACGCAACATTAATGTAATGTATGTATTAAAGACGTGTCCTTTAGTTTTTTATTACTTACTTACTTATGGAGTTGAGCCCTTCTTTAGGAGCCGCCAATTCTGCAGCTGCTCAAGAATTTCCCAGCATTTTATGAAACCCGAAGGTTCATTACCATGTTCACAAGAGCCCTCCACTTGTCCCTATCCTGAGCCAGACGAATCCAATCCATACCATAATATCATATACCTCTAAGATCCATTTTAATATTGTCTACCCACCTACGCCTTGATGTTCCCAGTGGTCTCTTTCCTTCTGGCTTTGCCACCAATATCCTATATGCATTCCTTCTCTCCCCATTCGTGCTACGTGCCCTGCCCACCTCATCCTCCTGGGCTTGATCACTCTAATTATACTTGGAGAAGAGTACAGGTAATTTTTTCATTACACTATAATCAAAATATACGGAAACGGAAATTGAATTAGGAACCGTATCAAGGCGTGATGAATTTGCTAATGGGCTGAACTCAAATTTCCTTGTTTTCCGTACATAAATATCTCAGTCATTGCTAGTTTCCGAGAAAACAAAACAGATAAAGTATTAACTCTAATATATTCCGGCTGTTACAAATTCTTTACTGTCCGAGCAGGAAGTGGGTATGTCGCCAGACAATTATCAGCTAATAACTCTGCATTCCTGACAACATTGATAGCTAGGACTTAATTGCATCTTCTTGTTAAAATGTTCATTTGTTTATTCCAACGGATGTCACATGAGACACGTGATACCGATGTCAAGAGCCCTCATAGATAGCCATGCGTTTTGTTTTACACAGACACACGGCGGAAAGAGAAATGTACTGTTCAGGGAAATGGTTGAAGAGTTGGTTATTTAATGACGTTGTTTAAAATCCAGGCGTTATATAATGTCAGGTTAGAAGGAAAGCAAGGTAAGAAGTAATAAGCAGGCTGTCTTAATCTGTTTCAGTGTACTATTCCGTCGCTCGTTTGTTGAAACTGAGAAAGACCACGATAAACCTCAAGCACAATACCCGGAAATATGGTTGAAATTTGAACTCCTTATATCTCGCATACAAACCTCGAATTTAATCCCTACACCTCTTTGCTCCGTTCTATATATGATCGTCGATTTTCAGCCTTATCAAAAGACTAACGGACATTAGAACGGAATATTTAGTTTTATTTGTTTCACGTATAATTTTTAATGTTCTTCATTGGTCCGCAATGTATTTTTATATTGCATCCGCTGTTATGGCTTCATGAAGGATTTGGATGCGGAATTTGTTGCAATTGTATATCAAAGCTTCATTATTCCTCTTCAGTCTCTCATATACATAAATAGAATAACTTATTGTGATCGTAAGGAAATCTATCTCCGTAATTTTGATGGATTTACAAGCATTAGCCCCCCTTCTAAACACAAGAAAATGTTTTTGGAGCCCGTCTGTCTATATGTATGTGCGGATGTGCAAATTGTAAACGTCTGAGAGGTTGAACGATATTTATTTATATTTGGCATTTAAAAGTTTATCCTTCACAAGTCGGTGTCCGGTGAACTTGAACTTTCAATTTCCAAAAACAGGGACTTTTCACAGAACCCCCCCTCCCCCAAAAAAAGAGTAGTGCAATTTCATCACAAATTGATCTACTACCTAGATTATAGTTTATGGAGACGGCCTGCCTGAACAAAACCGAATACCTGGTACCCTTCGACAAGTATATCTAGAATGATCGAGGTAGTTGAGCTGGACCGGACAAGTAGCACGAATTTGGCGAAGAGGAATGCATGTAGGATACTGGTGGTAAAGCCAGAAGAAAAGGGGCCAGTAGGAAGACCAAGATGTAGGTGGGTGGATAATATTAAAATGGGTTTTAGAGAGATAGGGTAGGTTGGTATGAACTGGATCGAGCTGTCTCAGGATAAATACCAATAAGTGGCTCTTGTGAAGACGGTAATAAACCTTAGAGTTCCATAAAATTCTGGGAAGTTCTGGAATAGCTGCATAACTGCTGGCTCCTCAAGAAGCGTTCAGCTCCATGAAATAAGTCATAGTTGTTATCTTGAGGGAAACAAAACTGCGACCTCTAGCGGCCCATACGCGAGAAGTGAATTGTCTCGAAGACAGTTTGGACAGTCTGGACAGTTTGGACGGTTTGGACAGTTTGGACGGATCGGACAGTTTGGACGGTTTGGACGGTTGGATGGGTTTCATTCTTATTCAGTATTTAACGGTTCATTCATCATAGATTTGTGCCCGGTGAATGCGAAGATTCTAGCATAAAAAAAACAGTTGCCCTGTATAAAATTGCAATTTTCTCGAAATCGTATCCAATTATTTAGATTAAATTTATTTTATTTATATTGAACAAATCCCTAAATAAAGCTGCACAGGTGACATCTTCATGAAAATAACGGCATGTCCTCTTACAGCTCAAACTCATATACCAGAAAGCACATCTTACCACTGATTACCGTATGAAGTGTGTGTTCACAAATATAACAAAATCTACAGGAATTTTCAACACTCCTTAACTCTTTGAATAACAAACCTGACGTGAACAGTATCAAAATATCCAGTTACTACCTCACGGAGAACACACCGCGTCCCCATCACAAAGACCAGCTTTAGGGAAACTATCAACGTTTATTTTGAGGTGGTGCCGAAGAAGAATGCACATAGCACTACGTTTTCACTATCGACCAACCGTTTTCTTGAATCATGATACAAACAGCACACGAATACAATTCTCCACACACCGTATCACTTACAAATCTTCCTAAACAGCAAAGATTATATTGTCATAGCTCGATTGGTTGGCTATTTTGCAACGTTGTATCAAGTAATGGTACTGATCTCTGTGGCCCCGCGGTCTAGGGCATGCACTGGCTTCGTTCGCTTGAACTCTGAGATCGTGGGTTCAAATCTCACTCTAGGCATGGATGTCTGTATTGTGTGCATTTATTCTGTGTGTATGCAGAGGCCTTGTAACGAGCTGATCCCCCGTCCAAGGAGTCCTAGCAATTGTGTATAGGATCAAGAAACTGAAAAAGCGGCGAAGAGCCAACGAAGGGCTGTAGAAACATAAAAATAATAATAATCAAATATGTTTAATTAATAGGAAATGTGGTAGAAAGCAATTATGGGTTATGTACGGTAAATGTCCAGAATGTTCCTGGAGGAAATGTGGACAACAACAGGTTATCTCTAGTTCAGTCACCGGCTGCGAATCAGACAAGTGCTCAGTGTCATTATCCAAGACGTGGCTACAACAAGCTAACAGCTCGCGGACTAAACAACTTTAATACAAAGTTTCAGCAGCTACTCTACTAGCGCTTCCGGTTAGTGACGTTTGTATCGGAATCGTGAGAACTGGTACAGAATTTAGCATAGGCTAAGGTCAATGTCATGGTGTTCTTTGGGGCTTCATTCAAATGATAAACGAAATGCCTCATGGGAGCAAGGCGGACCTTGCGTCAACCTCGAGGCGAATGACCACGCATTACCTCTGCAGCACTGTCATCAGCTGTGAGGTCTCAGGGGTGTACAAACGCATGTCATTTCTTTCACGACAGAATACAGAATATAACTCCACAGCATTGGGTACGGAGTGGGGGGTACATATAGGCTTATACCTATGTATATATGTGAGACGTACTTCATACATTCGTACAGGCCGAAAGGGCCCAAAATAAATCCCCAAGTCTTTCTTTTTTTAGCCTACTTTCCTTAATTTTAAAAAATAAAAGGGACAATATTAGACGAAGAATTATAAACCTCATTATGTAATATTCTCCTGTCTTTCACGGACAAATAACTTTCTCACTCTGTTGGACTATCAGAGCGAATCACTAACTCCACACACATTATATCCTAAACGTAAAATTATAGGTTTATATAGTTTAATATTTAAATCCCTAGATATGATATGGAAATAAAAACAAGAGTCTCAAGCGAGTAATAGAAAAGTTATTACAATGTAAATAATATTTTCATTTATTGTGAAGTTTTAAACATTTACTCTGCAAAATTTTGAAAGCATTTACTATGTGCTTCTATTTTTAAAAAATTGTCCTGTAATACTTTCCTGGCTCCTGCGAAGTCATTCTGCATCCTGAACGATTTGTGACCTACCCTCCACAAGATTATTTTTTACAACTGACCTACATATACAGACGAAATTAAGAATGTGCGGTCATTACTTCGACTCCTCCCATATGCCTTCATGGTCTAATGCACAGGCAAATTGATGACGTCCCTTTGTGTTCTACATTTTTTCTGAAACCCCTCAAATTAACGCATAATATCATGACTGGTTATGCCCATATATCTGACTGTCCGTCTCCACTTTTGATCTCATACACTAATGAATTGATCTCAAATAATCTACTTTAAACATATTATCTGGCTAATTTCGATTTCGTTCAAATGGTTAATTTCACATGAACCTAAAATCTCGCTTCATCGTCCTTTTCAAAAATCCTAATAATACAATAACATTTTGTAGATAAAAACAAATACCTACCCCATTAATTTCTATAACATTTAATGAGCATTTTTTCTATATATCGAATATTTAACGAGGAGCGGGGAAAATGATTACTTTGTGTGGCGCGATATATGTACCTCGTTTACTTTTGTAAGAATACATTTGTCAGCAGCCAGTGAATACAATATAAAGGCTAAAGAGCAACTGTAGCCCTGCGAGTCGTAGGAGGTGACGAAAAGGGAACCGACTGTCTGGGTTATAACTGGGCCGCCCTGTTCCTGGGGGATATAAATACGAGGACTGGCCCTCCAGGTTGGGGGAGTCTAGAATGTAAAACAGTAAAGCGTGGCCATTAGTCCTGCGGGGGCTCGGGCCTGAGAATGACTGCGCTGGCGAGAACCAGCAGCAATTGTAAACGGCAGACCCATCCTCTAGTCAGAGATGACTATAACCGCAAGTGTTCTTTCGGAAAATAAAATTAGGGGTCGTGAGTCTCAAGGGGCTTGTCGCCAAGACACGCGGATTGGTGGTAAACCACCAGTTGTAAAGTAACTCTGACTCTGACTCTGACTCTGACTCTGACACACTTACAAGGCATAACATAAGCTTTCCGTTCTGACTCCAAGCTCAGCAGCTTCGTTACAGCAGAGAATGAAAAGCAGTGTAATCAGAACCTGCCGATACCAACAAACTCAAGCACTTTAAACCCACAGGACAGTGAGTCACCTCTGCTTCTATGAAATGATGTAAAATAATTTTATGGGGTCACGCTTACTTTATCGTGATAACAAGGCTGACTAGATCGTTTCCTTCTTTTGTGTCACAATGTTGTGAATATCCCCGCGCGCTGTAGCCTTTTGGTGGCGATAGTGTATCAGGGCGGATGGAGAATGCAATTGTGTGCAAATAGCACAGAACTAAATATGTACCAGAACAATTGCAGGAAATTGCCTCAAAGATAAAAATGCAGGAGGTTGTTATCAATGTCTGGGAGGGCCGAATTTCGAAATTTCGGACTGTTTGGTGTTTAACTATTCTGCTGTTTTGAGGCGATAAATCAACTACTAAAACAAAGACACAGAATATTTTGAGGATGAAATCCGAGGAGGATGAAATAAAAGCAGGTTTGAGAAAGTTATACAATGACATATTCAAATTTTTTATTTTTCATTCAGTGTTACCAGTAAAAATATTACGTTTCTAGACAATATCCATCGTCCTGTCTTTATCTAAAATATAGTTCTATTTATATTTCAAAACACGACGTTTCTGATACTGGAATATACCTCATTCTACAGGTAAAACCTACTCAGTTGAGACCAATCTATAGAGCTAGCCCCCTTCGCAGACAGGGCTTCGCAGGCTTTACCTGCAGACGGAGACAGAATCCAGTCTTCGAAACGTTTTGTTTTGAAATATAAACAGGACGATGGATAATGTCCAGAAACATAATATTTGTATTAATACACCATCGTAAAACAAATTTTAGACAATATTACAGGGATGATTAAGTCAAAGATGATGAGATGAGCGATTTACGATTGGGGCAGATGACAAACGCATGTAGAATTATATTCAGAACAACTGAATGAAAGAGACTGCAGGCTTTGTAGATTAAACGACGCACATTGACCTCATTAGTGAATTTAAATTTTGGATGATTTCTTGTTAAGATTAATTCTCCGTGGATGAAAGACAAACTTTCGCGAATGCTTATCATTCTCACCCAACCAAAGAACCTCGTAGGTCTTCAGTTCAAACCCTCAAATTCCTTCTAGCATTTAAGCCTCATTTTATGAAGCTATCAGTAATCACACTACATAGCGTCGAATGGTAGGATGACAGATGAAGGTTGAAAACTAAAGAATTGGAAAGAAACCGTCATGGCCTATTCTAGGCACTATTCCAGAAATTGTCTGAAGGGACTGAGTACAATTATCAGAAACTTTAGTCAGAAGAGTCGCTGCCCCCTACGAGATACGAGCCAAGCACATTACAATAAGAGCCAACAGCGTTACCATTACGCCACCCCGTTCGTTGCAATGGCACGAGTTATCGATCTGCAGCCATTGTTGCTGTATTCCTTGTTACTTCTTCCGCTGTTTTATTCATACTTAATTGTCATCCTCAATATTGTTCATATTGTTATTGGTACTGGACAATATTTATTGCTAGCGGGGTGGGACTAAGTCCCTTGCACTGAGGCCACTTCTGGCCTATTGTACCAGCCCCAGATGATAGGCGAGGGTGATTGTGGAGCAATTGGTGGAATGAAGATTGGCAGTGGAAACCGAAGTACTCGGAGAAAACCTGCCCCAGTGCCAATTTGTCCACCACAAATCCCACTTGACAGGACCCGGGATCGAACCCGGGCCGCCGCGGTGGGAAGGCAAGGACTAACCGCTTGAGCTATGGCGCGGCCGTATATACGTGCATTTACTGCAGTTCAGATTATCCCAACTGACGCCAAAATGTCGAAGTATTTATATATATTTTTTTTTAACTTTGTAGTTCGGTTTGTAGAACTAAATAGGATTTAATTACCCTGGTCTGCAGAGGTCTTGACAATTACTGTCTGCCATTTGTCATATCATAGTGAGCAGTTTCAGACGATAAACAATTAGAACCACACGTCAGATTCCTGATTGCGCTCCGAACATTTCCACACGGTGCCACTATCAGCAACCATCGTGGACAGTTGACTTCCGAGACTTATGATTTAAACGAACTGACAATGTACATAATTATACGTTCTGAACGATTATAAAGCAAGCTAAATTGCATACTACCGACGTTCATTATTCTCAGGTTCCTGACCCCAGAAAATTGTAAACAAGAATATGAATCCAGTTTCTGGTTTCGAAATATTTGTTGACATGCTGCTCCCAGAACGATTACATTAGGAAGGCAGTGGTCTTAACATGATAGTCGCTGCAAGATTTTGTATAGCGTGAGGGGTCAACCGACAAAATACTTTTTAATTTTACTTAAGTTTATCTTTCTCGAGACTAAGAAACGAAAGCATAAGCGATGAATTACGACTATATTACATGAAAAATAAAATAGAAGAGACTAGAATAAAAATGGATAGAACGTATTTCAGATACGAAAGAAAACAGACGCCCAAAGTCAATAATCAGTTACAGACCGACGTCTGGAAGTTTATAAAGAGTGCCTCGAAATAGTTATTTCCCGTAGAAGCCGGAACAGGCTGTGGCCTAAGCCATGTATGCAGAAGAAGACAAGGAAGATATCTTTTTGAATTCTACAAATATTTCTGAAAATTTTCTCGATATTATAAACCAAGTAAGGTTCCTTCTAAAAATTTTATTTCTACCATTATTAAGATATACTTTTTTTTTCCTTGGCACTACAGCCCCAGTGGGCCTATGCCTACCTCCATGAACTTCTACGTTCACTTCGGTTTTTCTAGATTCGGTAGGACTCCTCGGGCGGGTGATCAGCTCGTCGCAAGGCCTCTACCTGTATACAAACACAGAAAAACGCACACACACAAACTAAACATCCATTCCCTGAGTGGGATTCGAACCCACGATCCTGGTTTCCAAGCGAGCAAAGACAGTACACGCCTTAGACCGCTCGGCTACCGTGACCGGCTTAAGATATACTTACCAAACTGAATTTCGCAACAGAGTCCATAGCATTCGTTAATGTCTGAATATATTTTAAATAAATTGTTAAACATTAAATTATTTTCACCTGTGTCTAAATTCACACCATTAAAGTATGTACAGAATTGTATGTATTAAGAATTAAGATACGTTAAGAGTATAGGCGTAACAGTGTCTTGTATGTTGGAAGTTCCTATAGATAAGTCGAAACAGCTCGCCCAACAAAAAATGCCGTATTCCCTTTATTGAGACATTACAAATTTAACCTCTGTGGCGATGTTGCTTTGTACGAACTCTAATCCTGCGCTTAATCCGATAACTGGTCAGGAAATGAACACAGAGGACCGCATAACAGAATTCCGTTTAGGAAGGATACTGTTTATTGGATTTGTATTCTATAATGTACCACTCCTTTGTTGAGAAGATAAATTTGTGCTTCTGACAATCACTGTAGAATGGTAGTTGAAAACTAATCTGACATATCAACAAGAATTTCCGAGCAGAACTCATAAAGTCTAATTTTCCAGTTAATATATTTCTAGCTTTAGAGATCGATTGGTATTATTGCCGTTGTTTTATTTTATTTCTGTGAAGGACTTGCTAGTTAAGTACAGAGTTTATCAGAGTTATTACCGTCTAATATGACCTCACAGTTTTGCATCGTCACCATGTTATGTGTTTAATTACAAATAAATCATATATGTTCGTTATCTATCTCCGTACAAGCTTTCATTTCACATGCGTAGCTCCATTAGTTCACTAGCTATCAAAACCAAACAGAAAGCTAAAGAAAATGTTGACATGATAAGCACGTAATAGTTTTACATTCTACAAAAACATTCTCTAACAAGAGCTGTATATTTCCTTCTTCTAAGATCCACTATCAGGCGACATTTCACAACTTCATAAACGAGTGTCAGTAGTGTCGCTGCCACCTCAAATATTCGCACGCCACCATGTTGTTATTAGGGAACTGGAAATTATGAAGGATGGATCTCTAATGACGCAATGTTCGTTCGAAGTTTCATGAAAATCGATCAACTGTTTCAAAAGTTGAAATAGAGACACTATACCCAGACATTAAGACACGTGGCATAGACACCTTGAATGTCCATGTAATTTATATAAGGAAATCTAATATGCTTAAAATGAGCTTCGACACCAGAAAGGATTTGTATTTCCGTAAGTCTCTGACATTAAACGAGGAACACAGACTGAAGGTGTTTGAGAACAGGGCGCTGAGGAGAATATTTGGACCGAAGAGGGATGAAGTGACAGGAGGTTGGAGAAAACTGCATAATGAGGGACTTCACAACTTGTACTCTTCTCCAAGTATAATTAGAATGATCAAGTCAGGGAGGATGAGATGGGTAGGGCATGTAGCACGAATGTTGGAGAGGAGGACTGCATATAGGACATCCGTGGGAAAGCCAGAAGGGAAGAGATGAGTAGGAAGACCAAAACGTAGGTGGGTGAACAATATTAAAATTAATCTTATAAAGATAGGATGGGGTTGTTTGGACTGGATATGGCTCAGGATAGGGACCGGTGGAGGGCTCTTGTGAACACGGTAATCAACCTTCTGGTTACATAAAATGCTGGGAAGTTTTTGAGTAGCTGCACAATTGTCGGCTTCTCAAGAAGGGCTCAGCTCCATGAAGTTAGTTAAGTTTTTGGCTGTTCCATTTTATTATAGAAAGTAATTTGCAAAATAATTAGTAGATTTAGAGATGTCTGCAACGTCTCGAAACCAAAACATAGGTATCATATGCATAATGCTCCCAACCTTTGGTTCTCCTATGCAAGTGCTTCTGTAAGAATATGAACTTCTTACGTATCACATAGCGTAATTTATGGTTCTGTAAACTGAGAGAGGTTTGGGTCATAGTTAGGCCAGTTTAGGCTAAGATTATTATTAGATTATTCTAGATTAAGCTGGCTGCTTATCTTAAATAAAGGAATGAGAGATTATTGTAATAAATGCAAAGGAAAATTTTTAAAACAAATGCATATATGTATGCGAAGCCTATCTTCTGGGATACGGAGCCATAAAATACAGAAGAACTTTAGCAAAATAGTACACTGCCATGCCCCAGAAGACAATTGTCTTCATAGCCACCACCGTGAGAACCTAAGATCTCACAATATGTATGTAATGTACCATAATTTACTGCGAGAAAATTATATTATTTTAAAATGAAACGGGAAATAATGACAAGAAAATTATCGAGAGGCATGTTAAGGTTAGGAAAACTTTAAGAAAAACTATAATGACAATCAAAAGAAAAGCTAGTTATATTGCAAGAGAATAAGTTGCTTAAGAAAGTCGATTGTTTCTCATGATTTCGTTCTCATGGTTACAGAAACACATAAATTATTTCTAAGACCTTATTGCTTTATTTTAAAACTTGTTCTTCCGCAGCCGATAAACCCAGTCGTAGAGACATTCACTTCTCTGTTCTAAATATACACGCACACTGTAAATCGAAGAGCGTTATTTCTTTCTGCCTAATCAAATAAATGTTCTGTGTCTGGAAAACAAGTGAATGACGACATAAGTCAATACTCGAGGCTACTGATCGATTGCGCAGGGTGATGACACCGCGCAGGTCAGTAGTTACTCACGCCACCTGAAGAGCAAGTCGAGGACCACTTTTAATCTTCTAAACGACCTTGATGCTAAGCACAAAATCCAACTTACATGTGAAGTACATATTTAAACTGCGTTACGCCCAATCTCCATATTCGTGATAGGTAGAGTTCTTCTGAACATCATGCACTAATGCTGAAGTATTCTTTCTTTCAATGATTAAAAGCTCTTACATTTTTTGGAAGATGTGCATGAAAGAGTTATTCATTGCGTTTTGGAGAACTAATAGCTGTTTATCCTGAGAATTACATGAAACCTATAAATAGGCGTGACACAGCTCTCTCTTCTGTTCCTGTTGCTCCCAACTGGAGCATAGGAGGTAGGACCCCTTGAATGGGAGATCAGCCCGTCACATGGTCGCTACCTACATAGGACAACACACAATAAATGCACACATATATCCATGCCTTGGGTGAGATCTGAACCCACGATCTCAGCGTTCGATCGGCCGAAGACATGGCTTGACAGCAGTAGGCGCTAAAAGTCTGGATTACTTAAAACGGGGGAAACTCTTAGCTAGCTGAATGACTATTAGCTTTTAAAAAGGTGTCTCTTCCATGGTGTGAGTTAGCTAAATGAGTTGACAGGCGGATGGATTTGTGACTGGGTGCTGGAATTAACTAACTCCATGAAGCTGAGCCCTTCATGAGAAGCCGCCAGTTGTGCAGTTACTCAAGAACTTCCCAGCATTTTTTGGAACCCGAAGGTTCATTACCGTGATTACAAGAACCCTCCACTGGTCCCTATCCTCAGCCAGATCAGTCCAGTCCATACCACCCAATTCTATCTTTCTAAGATCCATTTCAATATTATCCTCCCACCTAAGTCTAAATCTTCCCAGTGGTCCCTTTCCTTCTGCCTTTCTCGCCAAAATTACATATGCATTCTGCTTCTACCCCATGTGTGTGCTATATTCTCTCCCCATTTCATCTATCTTGGGTTGATCATTCTAATTATTCTTGGCGAGGAGTACGAGTTATGAAGTTCCTCATTGGTTGGTTGCATTAGTAAAGAGAAGAGTACTACGGCCGTGTTTTATGTTGCTATCTGACGAGAGGCAGCAGGTTGGATAGGAGAAGGGAGGCACATGATATTATCTGGGAGGATGAGAAGCGATATCCGTCAGTGATATCGACCTCAAAATTCCAATACTTATGTACATAATACGTTCATTCGTATATGCAGAGTTCTTGCATTATTAAAACTCATACAAAATTCGCATCGTGTTCTAAACGTCAGCTCACTGACATAAGAAATGAAGATCCAGCTCTGAAGTAACGGTTAGATGAAAGGGACCTGCAGATACACGGTTCATTTGTTGTAAGAATGTTAATATTTACATTAAAAGAAACACGCGACTATTTATACGCTAAATAATAAATCATTACTCAGTGAACTGACTACAGAACTACTGATGCCCTTATAATAAATCGAAGGAACACAACCGCATTTCTGTAATCCACCGTTTGGCCCCACGCTCAACCAATTCAATCCAAACATATTATTCGATTTCTCAGATTCGATACAATATTTTCTTCCTTAGTTTTCTGTTCTTGTTCTGTTCTATTTGTTCATCATTTTCTTATTAACATTATCTCATTCATATCAGCTGCTTTTTATATTCTTCGTTATATATTTTGTCTTCAGTTCTACAGGATGATTCTGAATTACTGTCGAGGTTTCCGTGACCTATAATTATCATCATCATCATCACTATGATAAACTTCATCTTGAACGTCTTGTCCATCATTGTAGCTCTTCATAATGACATAGTCTCGAAACATGTACCGATCACTCATGAAGATCGGCCCACTATTTCCTATGTCGCCCTCAATATGAATCAACTGACATAAGAAATGAAGGTGCAGTGTGTTTCGGGAGATAGCAACTTCACTTCATAAATATTGTGTAAGATTTGAGGTTTTCAAGGCGGTGACTATGAAAAGTGCCGTCTTCTTGGATGTGGCGCCGTGTGGATATTGTGTTAACTGACGTTTCGGATGATAGTATCGCCTCCATCTTCAGCGAGGAACCAGTGTGAGCAGGTGGTCGGGACTTTGTGCTTCAAATGGTTAATATAATCACAGAGATTATGGGTATACTCATGCTAGCGAGTGAAGACTCTCTAGAACCTAAGGACCCTACACTACAGGAAAGTGTATTCCACTTGGAACACAAACACTTTTCAAATTGAATATTAGAAACTTTCCGTGGCTCACTGAATTAGAGTCTGTTTATTAAAGATATACATCTAAAAACAAAACAAACTCCGTGGCCTGTAGTGAGCAAGCGAACTATACCGACAGAGCGACCACCGCTTATCGGCGAAGGTGTCATATGGTCAGCACGACGGATCCCATGGCCGTTAATCTTTGTTTTCTAGACCGGAGCCGCTATTTTCTTGAAATAGCTCCTCAATTATCCTCATGAGGCTGAGTGGATCCCGTTCCAGACCCACTATTCCTCAGAAAATCTGGTAGCGCCGGGAATCGAACCCGGGACCTCTAGAATTGTAGCCAGGAATTCTGACCACTAGACCACAGAAGCAGTCGCAGATATACAGATGTACATCTACTGTTACGACGCTAATAACACCGTACTTTCCTAGCGCCTAGTAAAATGCTCACCATGTACACAAACGTTTCAAATTACAGTTCTGAATCTGAACAAGGTCCACCTACAGTCTGTGTCTTTCACCGACTATTCTGTAGGTAGAACCGTTGAATACAAAATGTCGACTTAGGCTGTATATAAAACGGAAGTGACGTTCAGTTAAGAATTAACATTACAACTCTCTAAAACGTATTGCGTAGATCCTCAGTATGAAATTTTACAAAAATTCACTCAAGAATTTTGGAGATGAAACCCGGGTAAAGACAGAACTTATTCACTACTGGTTGTCTCACAGTTTTAGTACCTTAAGCTCGAATACAAGATTGTGGCTTTAACGCTTATGTGGGTGCCCACAGTATATGTAAAGCTTGCAGTCGGCACACTAATAAAATTAAGAAGCAGTCACCTGTCTAGCCGACTTTTCTATTTATGTAAAGAAAACTACTTGCAGTAAGATGACCACAGCTATCCTTAATCTAATTTAAATGAGGCAGGAGAACCCCGGTGGTTTCCTAAGGTTTCAACTTGTTAAATATCGAAAGCAACCAGCTAATTTCATAACAATTTAAATTTACCACGTAGCCAGTTCCCAGTCGTTTGGCTTTTTAAATAAATTTGACGTATTTCATTAGGAGCCTTAAATTCAGTCAACTTTTTGTCGATTTGAGGCGTATCTCTTGTCAATTTGTTTCTAAAAAAGGAAATAACATGACAAGACAACAGTTCTTTTGTCTGAGACACTAACACTTATGTTTTGTCACAATCCTGAATTAGTCACATCAATATCCCATTCCCACAATTCATCTCTATAAGAGTAATCTTAATCTGTTTCAATCTTCTTTTGGTCTTTCAATTACTCGCTTTCCATAATGTTTCCTCACGAAATTCTCCAAGCATGTCTTCTTTGCACAATCATAACTTCGCATATATCCTATCATAGCTCCCTAGATTTCTATATAACTCAAGATGTTCCTCGTTTTGTAATGGCCTACCTTAAATTAGCCTATTTTCGAGTTTCAAAAAAAGCGAACTATACCGACCGAGCAACCGCTGCTTGCCGGACAGTTAATGCCAGCTTTTGAGGATAGAGGGTGTCACGTGGTCAGGGCAACGGATCCCCACAGCAGTTAATCTCGGTTTTGTAGACAGATTAAAAAAAAATCTAAATCATAAGCCATGAACTCGTTAATTCATATGAGGATTTCTGTATGTTATCCTCAATGGCCTTAATACACAAAATGTTCATGTAACAATACGTTACATAGCAGCTATTGACAGAAAGTCAAGAGCGAAATACATTTATAAGCACAAACCTGTTTCGTCATCATAATCGTAACCCTGAACTGTGGTGATAAGTAAATAAAAGCCACTCCGCAGAGCGAGAGGATCTCAAGGTACATCCTGAAGGTAGCAATGAACCGTGGCTAGGATCTTGACGCTCTCTCTCTCTCTGCCATGATTAATTAACATCAATTCACCGGCCATTGTTCGTTGCGTGCAAGACGAACCGACTTCTCTACTCGCTTATTATCAGTCTGTTAGCATGGAAACCGAGAAATGCGATCATTTCTAAATGAAAAATGTTCTTTACGATTTTGTAATCATTCTCATGCTTTGGCTGACAAAGAGAACTGGATGCAGAAAACAATAATTGGAAAGGGAACGTAATGCAATTTTAGTTTGTGATGAAGTAACTTTCATAGAACGCAGTTTAAATTAGCACGAATCACTATCGCTTATCCCTTTGTTACTCTGTGAAGTTACATCATAATCATTTCGCCATTAACGCATCATGATAATATATAATTAGAGAAGATAATTAGACAATACAAACAGACAAGTCTAAGTTTTGTCTAGTTTGTGAATTCAATAGGAATTAACTTGTACAAACCATTTATAAAAATATGAATGATAACGTTGCAGTTCGGTAATAGTATGTGAGAAAATTTCAGAACCTGAAGATGACCAATTTGAGTCGAAACATGTAGTGCTTGCTATATAAGTAAATAAATAATAAATTATTATTGCGTTAACTGTAAAAATTATGTGCATCATAATGGCACAACTAAAACATTAGCTTTTTATTGGCGAAGCAAAGCAAATTTGAGAAGAGCTCCCGGTACCCACTGGATGCAAGGCTTGGTGGGTCCCAGAGCCGGTCTGAACAACGTGGAGAAGAGAAAATTCTTGATCCACTACTTCTCAGGAAAATCTGGTAGTTCCGGGAACCGAACCCGGACCTCAGGATCTGTAGCCAGGAACTCTGACCACTAGACCACAAAGACGGGCAATCTGTAAGATACGATGAGGAAATACAACAAAAACGGAGAAATTATGTGAGTTATCGTGCAAAATACATTTTGTGGCCATGCTGTTAGCCCTGTGGCTACGACCATCGTCAGTAGGACTCGGGTTCAATGCACGGTTAGTGCTTGTATATTTTGTTGTGAACAAGTTTCTTTATACGTGTTTATTCACAGAGCATCCGGTTTTTATTGCTGAACTGCTGCAACGATCTTTCGTTACCAGTAGCCTAAGAGTGAATAAATGCCAGGAGGACTAGTTGTTTCATGGTCTCTAAATAACCTGAAATTCCCCATCAACTCCATCAGCATTGTGTCCAACTGTACTTGATATTAGAGTTGAAATGTCAGTCATGCTGCTTTGTATGACAGGCGCACTTTAGCAAGGTAATACCTCTCAAGCGTCAGAGTGCTTCAGCCGAAAGCCGTGGAGTGGTCTCAAGTCCATGTGCATTACTGGCCTGTAACAACTGTTGCCGCTGTAGAAACCTCACCCCAAGCCTCAGAAACGGCTCAACTGGGTGCTTCAAATTCCACTGAGTCTCCATTGCTTGTCGTTAGTTGTAACTAAAGTACACACAGTCTATCAGAAAATAAAATACTGTTCCATATTTTCTTAAGAAAACTTAAATAAAAATCAATAGCTACATTCCAAACTTATTCCTTTGCATTTCAGCAAAAATTAGCAAGAACAGATATGTTCAAATTAATACTGTGACATGACTCCTGAAAGCCGGAATAGCAGAGCCAGGGTAGACGTTCAGTGTTAGGTAACAATTCGGTAAACAGGTTCCAGCGGCAACGAATAAGCAAGCAACAATCGACAAGAACAGATATGTTAAAATTAATGTTGTGGCATGACGTCTGAAAGCCGGAATAACAGAGCCAGACTAGACGTTCAATGTTAGGTAACAATTCGGTAAACAGGTTCTCGCAGCAACGAATAAGCAAGCATCAATCGACAAGGACAGATCTGTTACAATTAATATAAATCTAGAATGGAGTATTATACTTGATTTGTGAAACTTACCAGAAATTTACGAAATAAAATTCAATATATAACTTAAGGAATTCTACAAAGGAAATATATATTTGGTCTGTTAAACATAATAAGAACCGATACAGGGGGGAAAAATAAACCCGCTTAATATTGTATGCTAATGAGCAAAACAGCTGAGGAAAGAAAACACTAAAAAATGTAGTCAAAATTCTTTCAACCAGAGCGGCGTTATTTCTTGCTTTGAGGTGGGCGGGCACATTCGTTCTATTGCGAAACGCGTGAATGGAGCCGCTACTGATTTTCGGCTTGATTCATCATAACCGGTTGAAGGCACAAAGTAGTAAGTGCGAAGTTCTGAATTTAACTTACTGTCCGTAATCCTGACAAAATGAAAGACAGCGTTTTTCATTTTAAAAACAACACTTCACACTAGTGTTGTCCCTTGAACAACATATCACTGTCCCGTACCATTAACATAACATTCGTGAATCTCCTTTATACAAGTAGCAGGGCTGTTTCGAAACAGACGAAGAACTAATTTTCTTACGTCACTTGTTTCACAACACAGAACATGATCTTATTTTTTAGCCTTCTTTCATTTTTTTAAATTAAAAGTAGGTTTATGAGCTCACCTTGCTGTCTGTGTATGCCCTTCTAATTTTTAGTAGCAGTCATATGAGATTGCCTTGCTGTCTGTGTGTCTGTATAGGGGCCCATACACGTACGAGTCTGGCTCGGCGAGGAGCCGTGATTGGATTAATTTCACCACACACGCATGAGCATGGCGACCCACACACGGACAAGTTTGGCTCATTGGAACCCGAGCCGAGTCGGACTCGCGAGCCCGACTCGTACGTGTATGGGCACCTTATGCCCCCCATTAATATTTTCGTCTTCTATGCGGTACGTGTCGTATCAATAGAAAATATGCTATTAGTTGTTCCCAGAACTTCTTGTTTTTAATAAATACGGATTTGATGTCAAAACAGAATGTTATGAGAAAGTATTTTATGATATTATATACTAGTAGAAAACCCCGTTAAAATGTAAAGAGGAATAATTTATTTCGTTATTCGTATCCTTCGCCCAATTCCTCCATCCCTTCTATCTCCTTTATAAGTTTATTTCGTTCGCTCTTTTCCCCATTAAAACAGTAAAATAACATACGCAAAGAATCATGTAACACATACAATATCATAAGTCATATCCTATTATTTAAACGTATACACGCACATAAAGGCTAAAAGAACTGGCAGGTGGCATCACGGTCGACTAATTTCTCACTTTCTGAAAGGTAATTTTACTAACGAAAAGCGCTGGAAAACGTGTGGCTGTTGGCAACACTAATTACATCGTTATAAATGTTTAAGCATGGAGCGTTATGGAGGAGAGAGTTGTTTGTTACAGACTAAAGAAATAAAAAAATATATATCCATTTCGGGAGAAATATACGCGGGCCCGCTCCGTACCAGTACACACAGCACCACAAGTTATCTACGTGCTATACAACATTACAAGCTTGCTGTTGAACCAAATTATGTTCTTTAGTGATGTGATGACATATAGTCTGGTACATGCTTACCAAAAACATACTGTTTCATTTCCAGGCAGAAATTTAGTCTGGTAGATGGTTACTTAGGTTTTGGAGGAATATACTGCCTCGTTTTTGATGAAAATGTTCTCCGAAACGTCGGTAGCTACCTACCAGATTACATGCCGCCACATACCACAATCTCCTAAATGTAAGGGTAATCATATGAAATGCCGGTCACGGTAGCCGAGCGGTCTAAGGCATGTACTGTCTTCGCTCGCTTGGAAACCGGGATCGTGGGTTCGAATTCCACTCAGGGCATGGATGTTTAGTTTGTGTGTGTGTGCGTTTTTCTGTATTTGTGTACAGGTAGAGGCCTTGAGACGAGCTAATCACCCGCCCAAGGAATCCTACCGAATGTGTAAGATCTAGAAAAACCGAAGTGAACGGAGAAGTTCATGGAGGCAAGCGTAGGCCCACTGGGGCTGTAGTGCCAAGGAAGAAAAACATATTAAATGAAAAGAGGAAAAATAGATGAAGATAAAGGCACAAAAGAGAGGAGAAAGAAAGAATTTTGAATATTACGAGTATTTCCCGATGGTTATTTAACGACACTTTCAATATCGGATAGCAGAATGACTGATCAGTGATGAATTGGGACGGATCTGGAAGGAAGCGGTCAAGGCCTAATTTACACGGAGGGAATACCATAAAAAAACCTCACTCTTGACACCCCATGTCCAACTTCGAACCGAGTACCACTCGCATACGAGTTTAGAGCGTTACCCGCAGAACATCCTGCAAGGTAGAATGAGGATGAGAGGATAATCGAAAAAAAAATATGCGAAGGAGATGAGTCAGGCGGGAAATTTTACGGGAATCAGATGCGATCAGCGTTGATTGGACACGCAGTTAAAGATTCATTTTATCTTCCTGGACAGAAGTTAATTCGCAATGAACTGTGAGGAAACCCCCCCGAATAGATGTGCACCCGTCCCGTTCTATGTACAAAGGGTGCAGAAGCTTCGTGAAACAAGAAATAAAGTGGTCAGTTCATCACGTAGATGGAACGTTACAATGATTATTATCCTCAGCTTAGCAGTAAGCCTTCACCTTTCTGACGAGGAAACCCGTCGAGTTGCCGCGATTAATGTTACTGCTGCACTTTGTGCTGCATGACTACCTGCACAATTATTTTTGTGCTTCAGAAATAAGACCGACGTAGAGGAAGGGACGTCTCTCAACACGTGTACCTGGCTCGGATCCCAGCTGCATTTCCAGAATCCCGTCCAACAAGTTCTGGGAAGAACTACTCGCCGACTTGCCTTTCACTACATACTGAGTATATGAGACAACAAGGCCCATATAAAGAAAACACCGCGCATGTGTATTCGTTGCCGCGGAAACCTGTTTACATGGCCGTTGCTTACCAATGACCGTCTCTTCGGGCTCCGTTATTCCGGCTTTCAGGCGATGAGAGAAGCACAGGCATACAGAGAGTAAAATGATCTCATAATACTCCTATTTCTCTTTCAAAATAAGAATAGTGGGCTAAATATTAATCTACGACGGAAGGCGGTTGTCTCGACATCAAACTAAGCTACTCAGAACTGATTATGTCCAAATCTGGCAACACGCATTAACCATCTGAAACCTGAAATACATCATAACAGATATATAGATCCATGTATTCTTAACGGAGGTAATATATGCAGGTGAATGGATAGAATCACGCTCCGGTCACTTTACCCTCCGGGGGAAAGGCCTACGATACTCGTTGGATAGGACGCTTGGTGGGTAAAGGTAACCAAATACAATTATTTTATTAAATCAACAATTTTATTTGCGTAAACGGATAGCTCAGTGAGTATAGCGACGGGCTATGGACTGAACGGATGGAATCCGATCCCTGGCAAGAGAACATCCAGCCACCTATCGAATGACTACCGGGGGCTCTTTCGCCAGGAGTAAAGAGGTAGGGGCGTGAAGCTGACCCCATCTATCTAATACAGAGGTCAAGAATGGTAAAGCTATACCTGCCTTCCCCCACACGTCTTCATAGCTTGGTGCTTAATTAGTTAAGTACAGTGACAACTTTAGCTCTTCACCTACCTTCACTTGTAGCAATAACTCTCTATGACAGTTGAGATGTGGCCCAAGTTTCCATTCGTTCATTCATTCATTTATATTTCCATTGCTCCATCTGGAGCATAAGGCATCCATGAAACGCTTCGTTTCACTTCAGTTTCTTAATTTTTTAGACAGTTGGTAGGACTCCTTGGATGGGGGATCAGCCCGTAGCAAGGTCACATTTCTATTTAAAGTAAACTAATTTATAACTTCTGGAGTTTGGCAGACGTTATATAGGATATATAGACTGTATATATATTTGTGTGTGTCTGTGTAAACTTTTTTTAATGCTAGTGGGGTGGGACTAAGTCCCTTGCACTGCGGCGACTTCTGGCCTGTTGTACCCGCCCCAGATGATAGGTCAAGGTGATTGTGGAGGAATTGATGGAATGAAGATTGGCAGGGGAAACCGAAGTACTCGGAGAAAACCTGCCCCAGCGCCACTTTGTCCACCACAAATCCCATCTGACCAGACCCGGGATCGAACACGGGCCGCCGCGACTAACCACTTGAGCTATGGCGCGGCCTCTGTGTAAACTAAGTGACACTTATTACACACACACGCAGAATCTGACTGTAATTCACTGTATGGATGGACTGAACAACGGAAGTGATTCTAGAGCAAGACTTCGACAACGCAGGCGCTAATGTGACCATATCTGAGCTCATGATCTGAATGTCGGGTTAATGCGCTCGCAGAAATAACAAATATATTCATTCACCCGGCGGTCAACGAACGAATCATCGCTCGATCCCGTAAAGAAGACGGGACACGAACATAGGTGTCGGGCTGAGATGCAGTCGTTTTGTTGGCTACACTGCGCCCATATATCTGCACAAGAAAGTCTAAAGCAGATTTATCAGCGCGGTTATTCATTACTGCAGGAACAGACGAAGATAAGTGACAGTTCCCATGAACGTAATATACAGTCTAATTCGTTTTCTGCAGTAAATTATTAGTGATTTCTTTGCCGTTATTTCCTGAGCATTAGAGAAATGTGTGAGGAAAGTATGATCCTTTACTCTGAAGCGTCAGTACTTCTCTACCAAAATACACGGCCTCATATATTCTGTTCTATTACATTTTAAGGCTTCTATTCTATATAAAAGATAAAAAAGGTATAGTTGTCCCTGTGCTTAACTAATTAAGCACTACACCATGAAGATGTATGGGGAAGTGGATGTATAGATCCACATTTTCTTGACCTCGGCACTAGCTGGAGGTGAGTGGTCAGTTTCACGCTCCGGCTGCTTTACCCAAGCACTACACCATGAAGATGTATGGAGAAGTGGATGTATAGATCCACATTTTCTTGACCTCGGCACTAGCTGGAGGTGAGTGGTCAGTTTCACGCTCCGGCTGCTTTACCCTCCCGGGGAAAGAGACCCCGTTACCAATTGGATAGGAGGTTTGGTGGACCGCAGAGCCAGTCTGGACGACGCGGAGAAGAGAAAATTCTTGACCCTACCGGAACTCGAACTCTGACCCTTCTGTCGTCCAGCCTGTAGCAAGTTGCAATACCAACTATGCTATCCCGGCTATACGTATGTCACAGAAATTCAGCACATTGCTACATTTTATTTATTTATTTATTTATATATTTCGATTTATTTGACTTACTCGTTTGTATGACTCAGAAAATGGGTTCATCTGTGGCAGCATCTGGTCCAACCTCTGCGTCAGTCCGGCTATACACCCTTAGTTTGATTAGTTTTCAAGCCGTTTTGTTTTTGCTGCTTCGGCAGAATCGAAAATGTAAACTTATCCATATCCTGGCTTATTTGCCTCGTTTTGACATGGCAATAAGGCCAAACGGAAAATTTGGCCGCGTACGCGGAAAAATATGGATCATTTCCAGCTGGCGATTTATCTCTCCCCCCATTGATGCGAACGCCGATGCTTGATTACACCGCTCTGTATGTTCTCTGAAGCTATTTGCTTCACGCATATCATCTACAAGTAGCTCTCGTAACATAGCCGTCAAGTGGCGCCTCCATTAGCGTTCCCGCGAACTCGTTCCAGCTGACCAGGACCGGATACGCACCTACAAAATTTGTGTGTGTAGAAGATTACGAGTATATCCGGGGATTCTTGTCGACCGTGAGAATATGCGAACACCAGCCCCATCCCATCTTTCTTCTTCCTTCTCTTCCGCAAGCGAACTAATGAAGAATGTGAAACTACTTAAAATGTTTACTGTGATCTACAGAGACTGGTCGGTCATTAAATGCAGTTATTAAAAGAAATTAAAATGTATTTACTTACTCATGGAGCTGAGCCCTTCTGGAGGAGCCGCCAATTCTGCAGCTACTCAAGAATTTCCCAGCATTTTGTGGAACCCGAAGGTTCATTACCGAATTCACAAGAGCCCTCCACTGGTTCCCATCCTAAGCCAGATCAGTCCAATCCATACCATCCTATCCTATCTCTCTAAGATCCATTTTAATATTTTCCACCCATCTACGCCTTGGTCTTCCAGTGGTCTCTTTCCTTCTGGCTTTCCCACCAATAAATTAAGTTTTATTAGTGTTGATAAATACGATTATTGAAAACCAAGGACGAAATGCAATTTGCTTTATGGTAATCATATCAAAGCCTATCTACAGTTACCAGAGGAAGAAGTTATTAACGGCTGTGAAGATAAACAAATACTTGGCGCCGCACATAAAATAGGGGAAAGCTGTTCAAGGCTGGATGTCGCCAGGGGCGTCAGTGTCAGATCCAGTTGCTGGCTGTGTGTCTACGTCATCACTGCAGAGAAGCTGAAGCACGCTACAAGGACCTGTCATCCTACATGAACCATCTGTCGTGTCCTACTATTTCTTGGGATATTTAACGACAGTGTATCAACTGCAAAGATCGTATATTGTAGAGAGGAGAATGATTTTAACTGCAGGGGTTTAGGATTCATATAGCTCAGTCGATACAGCAATGGGCTACGTGCTGGACGGCCCGGGTTCGATTCCCCTCAGTTCAAGATACAGGTATATCTTTTCTCCACAGGGTTCAGACCGACTCTGGGGTCCACCCAACCTCCTATCCAATGAAGTACCGGGGGCTCTTTCCCAGTGTCTTGAAGCTGTCCACTCATCTTCATCTGGTATCGAGGTTAAGAAAAGTGGAGCTATACTTCCTCTCCCCCATATGCCTTCATGGCATAGTGCTTATCAAATAAAACACAGTGACAACTTTCACCTTTTTGCCTTTAACTGCAAGGGCTTATTTAACGCCGAAGAAGGCGAATATTGAGGAAAGAAGCAGCCATGTTCTATTTCAAGCTACCCTGATATCGTCATGAAGAAGTCTGAGGAAAACAAATTCTATCCTCACAACTGTAGAATAAAAGCTGTTGTCCTAATATCATTACATGCATGATATGTTTACGGGTTCAACATTCGAAGAGAACAAGAGTAACTCTAATCCGCCACTGGTCCACCGCAACAACTACTATCTCTCCTTGGGGACTGAAACGTGGACTTGAAGTCAATGTGCTTGCAATAACTTCCTGTTTACAGGATGTACAGCCATTATGTAGTGTTATCTGCAGCTGTGAAGTAAATTAACTACCCTACAGCCTGCCGGGTGTCCCCTGAAACAGGACGGACAATGCAACCACTTCCCAGACGTCGCCTATTGCATTCAGTGTTGTACGAAGTATGCATGATTCTTCAGTTGAGGAGCTTGTACACAGCGTTATGGGCAAATGTTCTGTTCTGTATACAGAACCTGGGTAAATACTTGGTCCTGCATGTGAAGGTGTGGGAAGATATTTAGTATACGGGGAGTGAAAGCGGCCTCCGTAGTCTAGGGGTAACGTTCCCACCTCATGACTCAAGGTACGCGGGTTCAAACACGGGGGAGGTCGTGGAATTTTTAAGGGCGGAAAAATTCAGGGAACAAGTCCTCCGGGAGGGACTTTAAGCCGTGGGTCCCGTGTCGTAGCTTTACGGCACGTAAAAGAACCTCATGCCTCAAGGAGGCCTCTGAGCCAAATTATAAGGACATTTCCCGCCCAACAATAGTCTCTAACGCCTCTGGTAGATGAGGGAAGCATCTAGATACCGCTGAGCCAGTAGAGGCCGAACTCGCTGGCTGAGTCGGGACTGATGGCACGCACCAGTATCGGTAGGGTATAGAGACTGGTAGAATATCACAGGGGGACGTACAATAGACCACTGGTCGCGGTGCATGGGGAAACCCACCCCCTCCAATAATAATAATAATAATAATAATAATATGGGGAGTGGGGAAATGCTTGGTCCTCTACACTGGGCGTGGGTAAATGATTGGTCCTCTGTATTGGGTGTTGGCAAATGCTTGCTCCTCTATATGGGGTGTTGGCAAAAGCTTGGTCCTCTACACGGGTCGTGGGCAAATGCTTGGTCCTCTACATGGGGTGTTGGCAAATGCTTGGTCCTCTACACGGGTCGTGGGCAAATGCTTGGTCCTCTACATGGGGTGTTGGCAAATGCTTGGTCCTCTACACAGGGGCGTGTGAAAATATTTGGTCCTCTACATGAGGTGTTTGCTAACAACGGATATTCTTCAGCTTCCATGGTTACGCAGTTGAGGGCTGGTTAACACTCCACAACTGAACTGTAGCACCAGTTGTTTTCAAGATAATCCCTCGGAACGGTCGGGATGAGGACCACATAGAAAACAACGTACTTCTATTGTTGCGTGAGTATATGTTGCGGGCCATACCCAGCGACGACCTCCGTTTGGACTGTCACAGCTTAGCAAAGGTCTATACGCCACAGTATCTTCAAACAAATATCTATGAATTTCGAGAGTAAATTATTCTTTTAGGATTAAGGTTCTCACTGCAGTGGTTGTGAAGAACATACCGTTATGTTCCAGAAATCATCAAACAAACAAACTCCGTGGCTTTAGTCCGCAAGAGAACTATGCCGCCCGAGAGACCGACTCTTGTCAGCGAAGCCAGTGCCAATTCTAGCGGATAGAGGTTGTCACGTGGTCAGCACAGCGAATCCCCACGGCCGTTAATTTCGTTTAGAAGTCATAATTTTTCAAATTATTTCCTTTTCTTAAGTTGTTAATGTTATGTCGACTTTAATATACAAGTTGTGTTTCCTAAATTGTTTAGATTTTATGCCTGACATTATAAAGTAATTTTCTAAAACTGTGATTTTGAGGGGGGAGGGAGAGAGGGAGAAAGCAAATCAAGGAAATTAAACGCTGCTGCTAGTTGTGCCACTATTCTTGCGGCGAGCAAGTTATCTAAACTTTCAGCAATTCAATTACGTTTATTTTGGAAGCCAATATAGTTTACCACATTTTAAGACATTGTGGTCAGAATATTTACAGACATGAATGTCTAGTGTTAAAGGAGAAACAACAGCATGGCCCAAGCTTCTTACACATCAAGACCCCTGTCAAAGAACACTCAATTACTCACAGCAGATGATGGAGGCGGACTGACATAGAAATTCTTTTATTTCGTGTACGCAGCAGCTCATAGGCAGGTCTTAAAGAGGTGAGCCAACAAAAGCTATTGAAATTGGATGGAGCGTGGGAACGCAGGTGCGTCTAGAGAACGAGACAAAAAATTGAACGAGTTTCCAAAAAACGATTTTGTTTATAAGTTTCACGCTTCGAGCGGACTTACTTCAGTGGTGATGGTAAAGAATCGACTTTCTCATTGTTAGTCCATTTGTACTTGTTGGTCTTGCGGCTAACCCACACTCCTCAACGGACACGTGTTCAGGAACCGTTCGACTATGTTGGTTTGTTCGGTCAAGTGTCGATACTTCCTCTTTCGATTGCGACATTACATTCATCACGCAGCGTTTGCAGAACGATTAATGAATATGATTACCAACGAGTAGGCTACTGAATTGCGATGGTTCAGTCGGTATAGAGACGGTCTACGGTCCGCACTCGATTCCCGGCGCTGCACAGTGTAAAGACAGACTCTGGGGCTCACCCAGCCAACTATACAATGAGTACCACGGGTTATTTCCCTGAATTTAAAGCGGCAGGGGAGTGAAGCTGACCACTTACGTCCATCTAGTGCCGAGAACAAGACAGATGGAGCTATACCTCCACTCCACCGTGTTTAAAAAGCGCAGATTATAGGATGACAACAATCGGTATCCTAGCAACCAGCCACTGACTATTTTTTTAGTTGCTCACGCTAAATCTGATGCTATAGTAAGTAGCTATGGGGGGATTCTTAACCGTATTACGAGACAAGATCAGTTATTACGGCGCCAAGAAGCCCGAACCGGTCGGGTGATTGTGACATCATCATCAGAACAGAATTTGACAGCTTCACACTACTGCACTGACAGATAAGCACATGAATGATGATACTGTACGCATGTCCGTCTGTATTAATTTGTTTGTGACTTAACGCCTCATTAAGATTATTTAATTATAATTTAGTGCACAATGAGTCAACAAAACGCGTAATATATTCATACTAGTCGTTGATTACAACGGCCATTTCAGTGGAAATGCCCCAAAATGAGGCTTCACCCAGTAACATACTCATTCTTATAAGTTAACATTTCCCACAGAAATCATAAAAAAAAAAACACAGTAGCACGAATTACAAAGCTGCACAACTGGTAGCTTCTAAAGAAGGGCTCAGTTCCATGAAGTTCGTTCGTTAGTTGGTTGGTTAGTTACTTAGTTTGGACGCACCATAGCTCAAGCAGTTAGTCGCTGGCTTCCCATCGCGGAGGCCCGGGTTCGATCCCGGGTCTGATCAAGTGGGATTTGTGGTGGACAAAGTGGCGTTGGGGCAGGTTTTCTCCAAGTACTTCGGTATCCCTTGCCAATCTTCATTCCATCAATTGCTCCACAATCACCCTCACCTATCATCTGGGGCTGGTACAATAGGCCAGAAGTGGTCGCAGTGCAAGGGACTTTGTCCCACCCCACTAGCAATAAAGAAATAGTTAGCATGAATTACAAAACTGTGGAAACACTGAAACGTAATATCAAAATTCCATTTTCCTTCTTCAGTGTATAGTGGCGTGTCCCTGAAAATCTTAACAAACTTCGATTTTTGAGTAAAAACTTTACGCTTTAACGAGCATCCTTATGTAATTTCTTTGTAATCAAAATTCATGGTCTTCCTGAATGCGTATCGCATGTGACTGCTCTCGGCGATGAAGAAGAGCGCAAACTGAGCCCGCAAAATATAATTCCACGATGATTTCTGGGGGTAAAATGAAACCTAAAATCATTTCTATCACTGATCTTCGAGCGGAGTATTTACCGCAGCTACTGTTGCAGGCAGATTTCGATTGTGAAACACAAAACGAGTTACATTTCAAAAGTGAAGTCAACTGAAATGAAGAGGCGGAAAATAAATCGCCTTCGAGACGTGTTCGTGTCTCTCGCTGTTGCCATGTTAGTTCTTTTTGTACCTACAACTACTGAAAGTGTGGAGAGAAGTTTTGAGGCTTCTACAACATTTCTCCTCAGTCAACGTAATAAACCATAAGAGGCAATACGATCAGTCAGCATCACAGGGGCCTTCGCCGGAAAAATGGGCAGTTCTATTCAGACAGAATTTCGCTCCCCTTTTCTCTCCCATTTCAACTGGGAGGGCAGTTTTTTATTTATTTATTTTTTTTGCAGTGGAGTTAACCGACACCTGCTACAGACGTACCTGTACATCTCAAGGATGTGGCTTCCGAACAAATCTCCCTGAGGCGGTAAATTTCACCGCACATGAAATAACTAATGGATTATTTTAACCAAGAACAAATATCAGAAGGTCTCGCAGTTAGCATTAGCTTCACAGTGCTTACTTGTTCAAAAACTGCTCCCTCTTTTCACAGAACCTGAAGATTTAGACGAATCCAGTAAACACACTCACACCTCATTTATTTAAAGCAAATTTTAATATTATCCTCCCATTTACACCTAGATACCGTACAAACCAGAACAGTGATGGAGGATAAGACACAATGAAGAGAATAACACATTACTGAACGAAGAAGTTACAGTAAAATTTATCAAGTCAGAGAGAATAAGATAGTTGGGGCATGCCGAAAGAATGGAAGATAATGCAATGCCAAAGAGAATGTTAAAAGTAAGGCTATGTTCCAAAAGAAGGAAAGGAAGACCCAGGATGAGAAGGCCAGACGATGTTGAGAACGAGCAGAAGAAGATGAAAGTGAAAGGATGGATAGAGAAGATGAATAAAGAACAGTGGAGACTGGGTGTAGAGGAGGCGAAGGCTCACTCAGGGCTGTAGCGCCGAGTGGTAGTTGTAGACCATACAAACCAACGTAGATGATAACGCTTTTGACATGTATTCGGGAAGTTTCCAGTTCGAATCTCGACCGGAAGACAGACTACCCTGATAGGTTTAATGTAATTCACAGTTCCTCTACATGCATTCTGGATAATACCTGAAACAGGCCACGGCAATTATATAGCGTCGGATAATAGGATTGGTTAACATTGAATTGGAAAAGATGTGATGGTTGCTTAATTTAAAGCACTGTCCCAACTGTTCGGTGGAAATATAAAGGAAACCACAAGAAACTGAAAACTGCCCAAGAATCGAATTCTGGGCGTACCAAATATAAAACAGGAAAATTTTAACATTATTTCTTTTTATCAACGTACTGGTTTTCTTCGACGGTTTGTTTAACTTGCTGATATCAACTGCATAGGTCATTGCATACGAGTATCAGTATTAAATGAACATATATAATTTTACCGTCAACGCAACAATATTTTATTATTTATTTAATTATAATATATACGTACAATATATATAATTATATCATATAATTAGAATTGGCAGTTTCTCCAGAAGAGTTCAGCTCCATGAGTAAGTAAGTAATAATTCATAATTATAAATATTGCGTCCCAGTACCAGCACGATGCATACTGTGACGTTAACACTGAGCTAACCTTCTCAGATTCCAGCTGAAGTGTGAACAACGCAATGCTATAGGCTAATTACGGTGCTCTCCATTCTCACGTACACCTGCCACTAGCAGATGTTCCTCTGTGTGACGTACACAATACGGTATAATTGTCTGTAGAAGTCTATAGAAATTCAATTGAATACAAACCGGAAGTCCTATCTGAAAATCGTGAAATTGTCTGGAAAATACTTCAAAATTCAGGTCAAAACTTATTATTTTGTGCGCCTGTAGGTATGAGCAGAACAACTGAGTGACGTCAGTTCAACAGCACTGTCAATACAATTAGTGACGGTGCTGGCATCTACCGGTCAGGTATAGGAACTCTGAAAGACTAAAAGCAGATAAATGATATGTTGATGGTATGAAGACTGTAAGAGCTACATAAATATATAAAATAGTAGAACTGCAGCTGCTTCTTTATTCATTCGATCTGTGTTCAATTCTTGTGTGTTTTCTGCCTTATGTAGGAAAATTTTAACTTCTGTTGCTCCACAGAGCAGGGGTTTCAAACCGTTTCTTAATCATCAAATCAAAAACATGTTTTCTCTTTTTTATGGAACCGAACGGTTCACGGATCTCTGTCCCCAGAAAGGCGAATCAAACCCATATTCTCAAATTCATTTTCTTTAACTTCCATTTCAATATCAACCTCCTATCTACACCTAAGTCCTCGAAGTGTTTTTTTCTTTCAGACTTTCCACTCAAAATTTTGTATTCAATTCTCATTTCTTCCATGTATGATACCCGTCGCGCCTGTCACATCTTCTCTGAATTGATAATCTTAATAACAACTCGGAAGAGGGAAATTTATGCAGCATCTCATTTTCTAACTTTTTAAGCGCCCATATATTTACAAGCCCCAACCCCCAGCTCACAATATTATCCTCAACACTAGGTTCTCCAGAAAACTTCCATCTTCATTCTTCCTTTAAAATCGCAAAGTTTCACACCCATACAAAATAAACTAAAATTATGGTTTCCTAAATTTCCTATAATTCAATAAAATCCTATTTGCTTAAAGGCAGCTTATACCATTTTTGTTGTACACCAACTTCACAGGATGGCATACGGTAGCATAGTTAGTGAGACATTATGCTACAAGCCGAAAGGCCGCGGGTTCGATTCCCCAATGAGGTGATTGGATTTTTTCAATTTCCTAATGTAATGCCCTAGCGGCGCAGGGGGGACATGGAGGTATCCCTCCCGCTGCTGCCGCCGCTGTAATGCCGTGGTACAGGGGGGCGTGGAGTCAGCCCGCCTCTGTCACCACTGTAACTCCGCATGTAGGGGCCGTGGAGGTATCCTTCCTCGCCTCCACTAGTTATGTCGTAAACTGGTACTCCTGGTAACGTCGCGCCGTCGGGGGTG
>NW_019733843.1:576546-592741 GCF_002891405.2 Cryptotermes secundus | reverse complement strand
CATACGGTATTACGCATGAATGCTGATTATCGCATTCTTAACCTCATTGCGTGTCCATGTGTTGTCATCTTTGCTCTTTCACTGCAAAACACTTTTCGCAAGTCTCCAGGCACCTAGGTAATGACTTAAATTTTCAATCCCAAATTTGATCCTCAACACCTAATCTTCTTATTTAAGCTTCACGAGTTACGTGATGCCGAATGAGACGGAATGCAGATATGTGCTGATTAGGTTATGATTTTGAGGAAGATAGGCGTTGGACCGTTTAGAGGTACTCTCCCGGAAGTCGTCTGATGAGACTCAGTTAAGTCATGAGAAACTTCAGTCTAGACAGCCGGGTTATATCATCTGCTTGATCTGTCTGTAGAAAAAGACCCAGTGTTTGTGAACGTATTGCTCAGTCCAGGCAAAACGTGTAAGCAGTGCTCTCTTGCATCTAACCGGCTCTTAACAAAGTTAGATTGCCAGACATCTGGACTGTTTTCCAGGCGGCCCACAAGTTGATCCCTGTCGTTTGTATCCAACAAAATTCCAGCTCTGTAATTTCCACTATCCTGAAACAAAACGTAATTTGTGCAGCAGCAAGTGTAGTTACTGTCCTTGGAATGGAAGGCATTGCACGACGTACAGCAGTGGGGATCGGCAATCAAACACAAAACAAGTGCGCAGCAGGATACTGGGTCAACAGCATAGAATACGCCGCCCTTAACTTCTGCAACACAAATGACATATTGGCGTGATTCTGCCAGAGAGACGACTAGAAGTAAATGACTTCCGATATCCTACACGTGCAATAAATTTCCTGAATTACATTGCAGTAGAAAATTAACGTAAACATGTGGGTATTTTTGCTTATTTAGGCATATGCTAGTCTCCTGTCCGAGAACGTGTAATTTTCTCGCTTCAGCTATCACAGATTATGCTTTCTTGTCTGTTTCTATTCAGAACAAATAAATATATATTCTATTATAATCCCCCGACTAAGAGCTCGCCTCCTTAATTAATATAATGGTAAATAATTGCATAGAAAAATCCTCGAGAAGCGAATATTCGCTCAGATATTCAAGAAATTATCCGTCTATTATGAAGGCCGAGTATCCCTGTTAAGGATATTCCAGGTTACAACATCCCTTCCTGCCCGATCACAGCGGAATGAACTCTTTTCGCTCGCTTGGACTCTGGGATCGTGGGTTCGAAACCCGCTTATGGCATGGATGTCTATATTGTGTACGTTTATTCTGTGTTTCTGTTGTCCTGTGTGTAGGTAGCGGCTTGCATTGGGCTGATCCCCTGTCCAAGAAGCNAAGCGCATTTCCTATCTCTGCATCGTGCGCTGCACGCCGCAAAATGAGGAATTATTTAATGCTGCAAGATGAGCATTTCCTAATGTTCCTTAGTTTGCTCACTTGTAAACCTCAGTCATAATGACGATTTTCTTCAGGATATGCAAATATCTATAAGCGCTATTTTTATTCGTAAATTATTTAACACATGCTAAGAGAAGTTTGATGTTCTTATGCGGTAGCTCATTTGGTTGAGGCACTATGCTACAAACCGGAAGGTCGCGGGTTTGATTCTCGATGTCATTGAAATTTTCAGTTGACCTAATCCTTCCAGGAGCACTATGGCCCTGGGGTCGACTCAGCCTCTAACAGAAATGAGTACCAGGAATCTTCCTGGGGGTAAAAGGCGGCCGGCGCCTAAGGCTGACAACTTCAACATTATGTGAGCCGCTTGTGTAGAAAATGTGGGTGCCTCGACGCCTCACAGCCCTATGTGCCTTCATGACCTGTTACATGGATAGCTTTACCTTTTTTATATACAAAAAAGCTCCACAGATTTAGTCCGCAAGCGAAATGTACCGACCGAGCGACCGCCGCTTGTTGGCGAAGTTAGTGCCAACTTTAGCGGATAGAGAGTACCGCGTGGTCAGCGCACCGAATCCCGACGGCCATTAATTCGGTTTTCTAGACCGCTACATTTTTTATATATAAGTAATAAATGTGTAATTTATGTAATAATAATAATAATAATAATAATCATAATAATAATAATAATGTATTACAGAAATACGCTGAGCATAAACTAAGACCTGTTGGTCTTTAAGGATGATGTGACATTTCGATGCTCACAGAATTAACATAATTTTAACATAAATATCACATATTAACACTTCCAATCTCAAGAACGAGGTAAGCCAATGCATCACGTCTAGAAACAACAGCCAGGTTAGCACGCCCACATCTCATTTCCTGTTCTTCAAGGAGTTTATGAAATGCCTATTACACTGGATATATACATAGACACTTTACAGAAGCTTTGCAGCGAGAAGGAATGAGTGTACAGTTGGTCCCGGTCTGTCTCCTAGGCAAAATGCAGCTGCACCTTCGAGATATGTAAATTCAACTGATTTACCGTACGAGAGTATATAAAAATATCCGTGGGGTGGAGGTAAAAAGGTCATAGTCGCACCTTGCAAGCTTCTCCTGCTACTCCTTACCCCCACCTAGGCGATGACGTCAGCAGTTTTATTTCCTAATATACGATATCCTATGAACTGTCTCGTATTTCAGAAGTCTTAATAACTTCCGGGTATGACTTCAGTACCAAAGGTCAGTACCAGGGAGGTAATTAATTATGAGAAACTTCCCCGTTCCCTCTCATACCAACCTAACTTGCTGTAAATGAAAGAAGGTTGGAGAAGGGAGAAAAGTGGAATTAGTTACAAGTAGGTCTAAGTTTGGTTTTCCTAAGTTTCTAAATTAAAACCCTGGTATAGTAAAGGTAAATGTAAAGTTGTCGCTTCTAAGGCATATACTGTCTTCGCTCGCTTGGAAACCGGGATCGTGGGTTCGAATCCCACTGAGGGCATGGATGTTTAGTGTTTGTATGTGCGTTTTTCTGTGTTTGTGTTCAGGTGGAGGCCTTGCGACGAGCTGATCACCCGCCCAAGGAGTCTTACCGAATGTGTAAGATCTAGAAAAACCGAAGTGAACGGAGAAGTGCATGGAGGTAGGCCTAGGCCCACTGGGGCTTTAGTGCCAAGGAAGAAAAAAAAGTTATCGCTTATTAAACACCATGCCATGAAGACATATGGGGGAGTGGAGGTATATCTTCATCATTTTGACCTCGGCATTAATTGAAGGTGAATGGTCAGCTTCACCTTCCGGCCGCATTATCCCCGAGGACACAGCCGCCGGTACCCATTGGAAAGGACGCTGGTTTGACCTCGGAGCCACTCTGGACGCTGAAGAATAGAGACAAATTAATTTAACCTGTCGGAAATCGAATCCTGGCCGTCCAGCACGTAGTCCGTTGCTATGCTGACTTAGCTATCCCGGATCTAATACCGGTATAGTGCTTTAAAATATGTCACAGTCACTTATTTATACATAATTTCAAATTCATAATTCACAACGTACAGTACAGGACTCTAACCAATGCAGTTGAGGAAGCGTCGATATATAAACAAAAGATACAAGCAACGAAATATCTACGGTTCTAAGTCAATCCACTACATGCTAGCTGGAAACACTGACATGTATTCACGTACGGTTTCCATAATGACGGAATCGATAGCTCAGATGATATAGTGTCGAATGTGTAGGCTAATTAATGAACAGGTATAATGAATTAGGAAAGATATGGAAGGAACAAAATTTTCCTAGCATGTGGAAGGGCAGAGAAAAATCACGAAATATCTCAGTCGAAATACCCGGTCTCTGGGCCGGAACCCAAGACCTCAAGAACACGAAGCCAGAGTGCTAACCACTCGATGGTGACGTTCGGTGACAAGTTGTAACGTCCGAGATTTATATCAGTTTCTTGCTAGAGTTTCCACGTCCATAATGCAGTTAAGTTAATCCCCTGGTTCCAACTGATTTACTGTTATGATACGACGCATTTGACAGACAGCGTACTGTAATGTTACCATTGTAGAATGCGCTCCCATGTGTCAGGATTAGTCTGCGAAAGAACACAGCTACTGGAGCAATAAATACAATTACACAAGGTAATGGAGAGTAGATTCAAATCCTGATTACTTGTAGCTGGATCGGTTGTCTACAGGATTACATTTATACAAGTTACATCATTACGCAGCCGGAGCAACCGGGGACACATTTGTATTTGTTATTATATCCCAGAATGTGTAATTTAGTTGCATCAAATAACAGTAATTTCATTATATGGAGTTCCCGTTTCAATCAGTACTCATTCAGGTCACAGTTGTGCTGATAAAGCACTTGGAGAGTCATCTCTAAGCATGGTTCATGTGTCACGAGTCGCTTTGACAGTCAATAAGCAGTATTCACAGCATTTACTTATGCTTAATTGCGTACCATGTTCACGAATAAATCAAGAAATGAAAAGATTCAGGTCATAACGACAGTTGTAATACACGTCTAACATCCGCTTACGAATGTCTTATAAGCTACATTCAGAATTCACACTCACATATGGAGATAAGCCCTTCTAGAGAAGCCGTCAATTCTGCAGCTACTCAACAACTTCCAAATATGAAACCCGAAGGTTCATTACCGTGTCCACAAGAGCCTTCCATTGTTTCCTATCCTGAGCCAGATCAATTAAATTCAAACCATCCTATCTCTCTGAGATCCATTTTAATATTGTCCACCCATCTACGTCTTGGTCTTCATAATGGTCTCTTTCCTTCTGATTTTCTCACTAATATCTTATATATGTATTCCTCTTCTTTCCAATTGTGCTGCATGCCCTGTCCGTCTCATTACAATAATTACTGTAAAAATAATAACAAATATCCTGAAGAAAACCAACATGTATTTAGCTTACAACATATTAATGTTATCGCAGCAAGAGCTTGCGATGTCTTTATCAAGTTTTTTTTCGAAATCCCACAACAATGATATTATCTTATCCCTTTACTGACTCATTCCTCTAGAATTTTTCCCCTTGGCCAATTTATTAAGAAAGCGTTTCAAGATATCCAGAACCCATCTAATCGCGTGTTTGTACTGTGTAAACGAACATGAATTTGTCCATAGACTTGCAAATAAAGCAATACTGACGTGTAACAGAATGCATTAGGTTTTCATTATATTTCACAGCCATGCTTGAACTAAAGCCTACAGGAAGTAGTGCGGCTGTCAATAATGCGTTTGTGAACCGTTTCCGGTGAACGGATCTCTTGGTCTGAGAGTGAAACGCCATGTGCCTCCATTTCATACTTGCTACCTCAGACTACGCTTTACCGTGCACCGTGAATACTATGAGGCAGATATATTTTCATTTAAACAAAAAAATCTGATTTACTGCACGCATGCTCAGATGAAGTTGTACGAAATAAAGTTATCAGGAATTTTTAAGTCCCTTTCGACCTGTGTAATAACATTGTACGAAACACATCTCACGTACCATCTTATGAAGTTCCACGTACCCTTTAGAGATACATGTGTCGCCGGTTCAGAACCACTGGATTAGCATATCTAATTCATATTCGGGGGTTTCCCACTCTGCTTCTCGACTGAAGAAAAAATCCTCATTTATCATATTCATGATTTTCTCAGCAGAATCAGCTCTTTGGTGTCCTAACCTATTCTATATTTAGGCCTACAAGCGCAGTCGGTACAGTGACTGGCTACTGACTGGACGAACGAGAAGTCGAAGTTCGAGTCCCGGTAGGATCAAGAATATCCTCTTCTCCACGCTGTCGGGACCGGCTCTGTGGCCCACTCAGTCTCCTATCCAATGGGTAACGGGGGTAAAACAGCAAAGGTGTGAAGCTGATCCACCAACTAATGCCAAGGTCTAGAAAATATAGATCTATACCTCCACTCCCGCATACGCCTTGGATTGGTCATATCTTACTCGGTAACTGCCTTCTAAAAGAAGTTATTGAAGGAAAGATAGAGGGGCGGATAGAAGTGACCAGAAGACGAGGAAGAAGACGTAAGAAGGTGCTGGATGACCTTGGGGACAGAAGAGGATACTGTCATTTGAAGGAGAAAGCTCTAGATCGCATCAAGTGGAGGAACTGTTTTAGAAGAGACTGCGGACCTGTCGTCTTGACACATTACAGATGAATGAATACGCCTTCATGACGTAGTGGTTAATTAGTTAAGCACAGACACAACACTAGAAGTATGATTTTATATTAGACGTGACGTAGCGTCCTGTGATGACGGCCAGCGCTATACAGGTTCATTCCAGTTCAGAAGAATTCAAAAGCATTCCAAATAACTTAGCTTTGTGAGATCTGTGGTCCTCACAGCGGTGAGTGAGGCCATTTTGGATGTGACACCGTGTGGTTCTACAGGTTCCACAGTTTCGAAGCAATCTGCTGTCTCCACTCTGAATTACCCTTCACAGTGATAAACTAATGGCATCAGATCCCAAATGACGGCATCCTTAATTCACTGATATATCTACAAAATGAATGAGATAAATGTCAAGTTATCTCTGTATCCAGTTACTAAAGCACCAGGCTATGAAGGCGTATGTAGGAGTGGAAGTATAGCTCCACGATTCTTGACTTCGGCACTAGATACAGGTGAGTGGTCAACTTCACGTCGCGGCCACTTAACCCCCCGGTATTCATTGGACCGGAGGCCGGGTGGGCCTCAGATCCGGTCTTGGACGCTGTAAAGTAGAGAAAAATAACTTGTCCCTGTCCGGAACCGAACTCGGGCCGTTCAGCCCATAGCCCATCGCTATACCGACTAGCTATCCCGGCTCGCACAATAGCTACGTTTCAGACTGAGATGTACAGACACACTAAAGGGAGAATAACTCTTATCTGAAATGAAGATAGTATGCAAGTATATATATGTATACATTCCAAAGCAAAGAGAGACAGAGGGAGACCAAAGAATAGATAGAAATCTATTTGTGTGTGTTGATATTTTACGGCGATGTCAGTAACGACAGAAATCTAATTCATGAACCACAAAGTGGGCTTTAAAGCTTTCAGTTCTTGAGAAGGACGAAAGGACGAAAGGAAGGGAGGAAACATGAAGAAAACGAGGCCTTTGATTGCTAAGGACATTAGTGACGTAACAGCGGAACGTTATGGAATCCTGCATGACTGTCTTCATTGGCCTCTTTCCGACGATATTGCTTCTACAGTTGGATTGTTTAATGTTCCTGTAATTAATTTAGGGCAAGTTAAATCCAATATTTCTTTACGTCGTTATTAATACTACATGCACCGGCCTGTTAATACATGATCCAAAGAGCTTAGCGGGCATATAGACAGTACTAAAATAGATAATCACATATTAGTATTTTTTTTAATTGCTAGTGGGGTGGGACTAAGTCCCTTGTACTGCGGCCACTTCTGGCCTATTGTACCAGCCCCAGATGATAGGTGAGGGTGATTGTGAAGCAATTTGTGGAATGAAGATTGGCAGGGGAAACCGAAGTACTAGGGAAAACCTGCCCCAGCGTAATTTTGTCCACCACAAATCCCACTTGCCCAGACCCCGGGATCGAGCCCGGGCCGCCGCGGTGGGAAGCCAGCGACTAACCGCTTGAGCTATGGCGCGGCCCTCACATATTAGTACCTGAAAAGCTGATTTGTAAATCGTTCAGTGAGTCTTTCCTGCTGAAGCTCTTTGAGTTCCTTTTTCAGTCTTTCAAAACAAAAGGATCATTAGAGTCTTCAAAACTGTCATTTCCATTCTTCACAACAAAGAAAGTTTTCTGCAGCAAATAATGGCATTGCTCATCAGCCTGGGTCCTATGAACATGCTTCAGATGCAATATTAAATGATAAAAAGTTGTCCCTGCGTTTAACTAATTAAGCACTACGCCATAAGGACGCATGGGAGAGTGAAGGTATAGATCCACATTTTCTTGATCTGGAAGTGAGTGGTCAGTTTCAAGCCCCGGCAGCTTTAAACCAGGAGAAAGACCCCCCGGTACCCATTGGATAGGGGGCTGGGTACGCACCAGAGTCAGTCCGGACGACGTGGGCGAAGAAAAGAGCTGCTTAGGCTTTTTACACGAGGAGGGAGACAGAATCATCTCCGAAACATCGTTTTAATAAACATTTAGAAGGTGGATAATGTCAAGATAATCAGTCATTGTATTCATTAATTATTTTCTTTGCCGTCAATTGTTCCACTAAGAAAGGCATCATAGTAGCTTCAGGCGCCATTTAATCACTTGCAGCAAATGGCGTCTGGAGCTACTACAATGCCTTTCTTAGTGGAACAATTGACGACCAAGAAAAGACGTAATGAATACAATGACTGATTATCTTGACATTATCTACCTTCTAAATGTTTATTAAAACGATGTTTCGGAGAGGATTCTCTCTCCGTTCTCAGGTAAAAACCTAAGAAACGTTTGTTATATTACCCCTGACTTCTATTTGTCCTGCATCTTTACGAATTAAAATATTCTGTGGCAATATACGTAGGCAGAGCTGTACTTACAATATCCATCTCCAGTGCAAGATGATGGATCACAATGGAAATACGATCATGAAAAGGAGAAAAACGCTTGAACTCAGTTTGTATTTTACAAAGTACCTACCTCGTACCTCGCTATTACATTTCTCTTTTTGGATTCAACTGCCCCTGGAAGATAATATTGTACATATGGCATAACTCTCCATCACCTGCGGTCACCTGAGAGACCGCCGTTTTATAGTGGACAATCATCTCCCAGATCTCAGTCCCACTTCAAATTACATTTTACATGACTTATTCTTCAGTTCTGTAATTTATCTTCCTTACATATTATGAGCATAGACTTGCTGGAATTATTTCCGAAACCACAAAGTCTGAAATTACTTTGGAAGTGAGACACTGGATTCGAATCACGGGAAGTGGCTGGGAACTTTTGTCTGCAGCACACGCCGTGCGCCAATGAGAAGTCCTGTCTTTCAATTAATTTTATCGCAAGAATGTCTTAAGGGCGACAGAGACAACTACATACTTCTCTGGATCTACTAGAGTACAGGTTATGTGATATTAGACAGTTACTCCACCTGCTGAAAACAGTGCTTTGTTTATATGAATAGAATAAATATTATCTAAAACGGATCTTAATAGAGACTGACTTTGTGTGGGGCAAAGCTAGTTTCGCTTGATTTAAGAAACGATTAAGTTGTAGGTTTTTGTAAATGTGATAATGAATCTTCACAAAACTATAATTTTGCCTGTATTCTGTATGGGTGCGAAAATTTGTCTCTGACATTAAGGGAAGAACATAGACTGAGGGTGTTTGAGAACAAGGTGCTGAGGAGAATATTTGGACGGAAGAGAGATGAAGTGACAGGAGGTTTGAGAAAACTGCATAATGAGGAACTTCATAACTTGTACTCTTCTCCAAGTATAATTGGAATTATGAAGTCAAGGACGATGGGATGAGCAGGACATGTAGCACGAATGGGTAGAAGAGGAATGCATATAGGATATTGGTGGGAAAGCCAGATGGAAGGAGACTACTGGGAAGACCAAGACGTAGGTGGGTGGACAATTTTAAAATGAAGAGATCAGTCTTCTGGTAAGTGGCGCCGTTCAGATTAACACAATATCTACACGGCGCCACATCCCAGAAGTCTGCTTGCTTCATAGTCACCGCCGTGAAAACCTCAAATCTTACAAAATATTAAAATGGATCTTAGAGAGATAGGATGGTATGGTATGGATTGGATTGCTCTGGCTCTGGATAGGTATCGGTGGAGGGCTGTTGTGAACACGGTAATGAACCTTTGGGTTCCATAAAATGCTGGGAAGTTCTTGAGTGGCTGTACAATTGGCGGCTCCTCAAGAAGGGCACAGCTCCATGAGTGAGCGATAATGGGGCTTAACATTCGCAAGATTTAAAGCTTTTACGACTAGACCCTACAATGAAACTTCCTCGATCGATGAGCTCTGTCAACTTTGAGTTGGTGTCCGAAGTTTCGCAGACTCGTTCTATCTCTGTCGTAAGGGGGGGTTGATGCAAAGAGTGCCGTGTTCACATGTTGTGTTTATACACAGAGTAAGTATAGCGTCGGCATGTACTGTCTTCGCTCGCTTGGAAACCGGGATCGAGCATTCGAATCCCACTCAGGGCATGGATGTTTAATTTGCGTGTGTGCGTTTTTCTGTGTTTGTGTACAGGTAGAGGCCTTGCGACGAGCTGATCACCCGCCCAAGGAGTCCTACCGTATGTGTAAGATCTAGAAAAACCGAAGTGAACGGAGAAGTTCATGGAGGTAGGCCTAGGCCCACTGGGGCTGTAGTGCCAAGGAAAAAAATGTATGGCGTCGTCTCATTTACTCCCTCCTGATGATGGAAACAGAGACACTCTCTGAAACCACGGACACCAACTCCTCATTTACACGGCTGATCGAAGGAGAAGCCGAATTGTGTAAGCTTCAAAATCAATAAACGATTTGGGGAGGGGGGTTAGTTCAATGTACCTGTATATTCCTTCAATCTGGAAGTGGCCTTGTGTTGTACAACAGTAATCTGCAAGCCCTTATAAAGTGTTCTCAAACTTAAATACTTAGGCACTAAGTTCCAAGTGGAAATTACATAGAAGGCTACATGGTAACAACATAAATTAATTTTCCCGGTATTTAGACTAGCAGGAAATGAGTCTGGGTAGCTTATTCAATATAGAGACAGGCTACAGGGTGGACGGCCGGGGTTCTATTCTTGGCAGGGATAAGAGTTTTTTCTCCACTCGACAGTGTCCATACCGGCTCTGGTGCCTACCCAGCCTCCTATCCAATGTGTACCGCGACCTCTTTTCCCGGATTAAAGCTGCCGGAACGTGAAGCTGACCACTCACCTTCCTCTAGTATCGAGGTAAAGAATGGCGGGGCTATACCTCCACTCCCTCATACGGCTTCATTCTGTTGTGTTCGATTAATTAAGAAAAGGGACAAATTCACCTTTACCGTTTTAGGGCGAATGAAACCCACGAAAATCCCAGCACGATGTTAAGTTTCTGTGTTCATATTCAAACCATATACCATCAGAATTCCATGACTCTACCACCGGCGACTATGGCGTTTAAAATACTGTTCACAGGTGCATTTATGTTGTGGAACAGATGTATATCTTGATCACATTGGGCAGTTAAGCCGACACATTTCCTTGCGTCCGGTTCTTTCCTCGTAGTAATAAGGATTAACCATTTACCAACTGCGTGTAATAACCACCGTGGTATACCATCAGACTCACTATTAAACTGGAGTAAGCTTGTAGCATGTCGTATGCAGATAAGAGTCGTATTCGGTCCTTAAGCGAACGAGTCCAGACAAAATAAAAGTACAATAAAAAGTAGCAGCTTGTTTGGTGAGCAGATATACACGACTCGGCTCCGACAAGTCAAGTCACGTGAGTTATGTGTCGCTTTTAATCAAACCGGTTCATCACAGCGCGCAGGTCACTCCAACTTGCGCCTGCGCGAGGGATCGTCAGCGCTCCTCTCAGACGAGTGACATGTTGAGCTAAATACCTACTATTGCACAACGTTAAAAACACGTACTTTCACTAAAGAACTTATTACTGGACAATACTTAAATAACTGAGAACTTGGGATAACAGTTGGTACAGCGATGGATTAAGTTATGGACGGGAGATGTTCGATTCCCGAGAGAGACAAAGAGATTCTTTCCTTCTCCACAGTTTTCAGACCGGCTCTGGAACTAACTCAACCAGCCTCCTATCCAATGAGTACCTGGAGCTCTTTCGCCAAGGGTAAATCGGCCGGAGCATGAAACTGACCACTCAGTTCCATCTAGTGTCGAGGTCAAGAATGGTGGAACTATACATCTACTCCCTCATGGCATGTTGCTTAATTAATTAAGCGCAGGGACAAATTTACCTTCTGTCTTTTTATTAGATTTAATTTAATCGTTTATTATTTATGTGCCGAGACAATGGCTACAAGGCCAGTCAATAAGCACAATGTAGATACTGGTAATTATATTACAGACAACCTAAAGCGTAATATCAATAATAATAATAATGTCAATTCTGTACGTTAATGTGCTTATTCAACAGGTACAGACGAGAATTACAATCAGCACAATAAAATACACACATACACAACGAAAAGCTAGTAACAGTAGTAGTAGTAGTAGTAGTAGTAGTAGTAATTTCGAGCCATTTATTAAGTCCTTGGCAAAATCGCTGAAATCCAGTTACAGGCGACCTTCGAAGGACGAGGAACATTCATGTAGTTTGGATAGATAAGTGAGAGGCTTCATAATTCTTAGGGTCTACTCTCTTCCTTTCTATGGCTCTATAGCCCCTTGGACCTTGGTAGCTTTGTCAGATTCTTAATCTGTACACTCCGGTCTAGAAAACCGAAATTAACGGCCGTGGGGATCCGTTGCACTGACCACGCGACACCCTCTATCCGCTAAAGTTGGCATTAACATCGCCGATAAGCGGCGGTCGCTCGGTCGGTATAGTTCGCTTGCGGATTACAGGCCATGGAGTTTTTTTTATTCTGTACACAGACGGTAGGACTCCTTGGACGGGGAATCAGCCTGTCGCAAGGTCGCTACCTACACACAGGACAACACAAATGCAGAATAAATGCACACACAGACATTCATGCCTTGAGTGGGATTCGAACCCACGATCCCAGCGTTCGAACGAGCGAAAACAGTTCATGCCTCAGACACCGCGACCTCTGTGAACGGCTCGTAGGGCCTACACGTTACCAAATATTATAAGAATGAACATACCAGGGAGAAGGGAGTTGACTGTAAGTGTACGTGTGGGAGAGGCGAAACATGCATACAAAGATCTGGTTGCAAATCCAGAAAGGATTTAGTAGGCAACGTAAATTGTAGGGTCATATTGAAATGGATCTTGAAGAAATTGGGTGGGTAGGAATGGGCTTGATACGTTTGATTGGTCAGGATGGGAAGCAGCGACGGGTTCTTGTGACCGCGGTAACGACTCTTCGGCTTCCATAGCTGGCGAATATTAGTTCTCAAGAAGTTAATTGTTCAATTTAAGGACAAAGGCATTGTTCTGCCGCTAATCTGATCCAGGGAATTTCCAAAAGATAGACTCTCAGAGCTCTGCAATATGCCTCGTGTTTGCAAGTGTCCTAGAGTCAAATCACACCTCCTCCTCCGGTATCACTTCTGTGGAAAGCAAGATGGCTGACAATGTTTGAAGATATGGGCATATTTTTAAAAAAAAAAAAAAGGGCCCAGTTTTAGTATCTCATTTCCGTGTAAATTTCTCAGGACACTGCAAAGTATAAACATTTTTATCTTGGTTTATCTACTGCTGGATTTTGTTTCTAGTTGGAGACAAGGAAAACCGCATCCAGCTAATGCAAGAACAATGAATCTCATAATTAATAAAGAGATTAATCGTAAATTATCCTACCATTGGACATTCTCCTCACTAAAACTGGCTCTGAATCTATCTGTGCTTGGCACCTGCTTTCACGCACGTTTCTTACTTGCCTTATTCTTCGACGCTGAAGATAGAGGCGACATGTTCCTCCGAAACATCGGTTGACTTTCAACGGGATATATAGCCTTATATCCCAGAAGATAGAACTCTTCGGTGATGATGATCATTTTGATGATGATGGAAGCAGCAGACGGGAACTAGTTAAAATTTGCTACAGCGACATTTCATAAAAGTATCTATAATTTTTGTTTGAAACTTTTTTTCTATTTAAAACTTTCCATTCTTGTGGTTAGATTGGCTGTCTGCCTCGTTTACTTAAAACCAATTAAAACGTAAGTGGTTACCTTAAGTTCTTAAAGAACTTCATGTTTCTTTCTGACAACGCGGTTAATAAACAGTTCAAAACCGTTCCTTTAATCCAGTTCCTGCAAGCAATGTCTGCTACAACCAGTAATTTGAGGGAAAGGGCATGGAGCAGTCAGCTGCCACTCGGGCAACGTTACGTGGAAATCAGGAAGTGAAACAAAAAATTAGTCTCTTGTAAGAAACGGGCTCTTAACTCCTTGAGATGTGTCAAGAGGTCACGGGAGATGATTCAACACTTGCCGCTCTAGCCGAACTCTGTCACTGTTCAGTTCTGAAGCAACGCTTACATATACCAGTACTGCAGACGCCTTTACAGAGCCACACGAATCAGACAGTGTAAATCTGCTATTACTAACGAAGGGTTCTGGCTGTTCGTAGTTCACGTAACTGCGTTCTGAGACTGTGAAGTTGGCATGGCCCTTAAACAGAGGATACAATGAGTGTGTGTACAATGATTCGAAACGAATCAAGAAAATAATTTACGATCTATTTAAAGATATTGTCATGTTTTAAGGGGATGACTTATAAACGGATTTTGGATTGGATGACTGGATTTATTGACATCCTTCACTCTCCACTCGGAGCTACAAGCAATTATTGCACTATCGCTATTTCCATACTTGACAATTCACTGTTATACATACTAGTGTCCTCAGTCTTCACTAGTCGTGTTCTGGGAACGGATTCACAACAGTCTCACTATCGCCATTATTCTGCCAACTGCCAACTCCGGAGATTCAATTCTAATTTATCTGCTCCCTAGCTCATATCCTGGGAGGCTGGCGTCTCGAAACTCAACTGATTCAGACGATCCTCTTTGTCCTTTTTATAACCATTTGGCACGGACCACACAGAAAACACATCGTCTATATTGTTGAGAAGGCGTATTTACAGCGCCGTTGCACAGCAAGGAAAATTATTCGATTGTTGCTTGCGTATTCGTTGCCGCGGGAATGTGTTTAACGAGCAGTTGCCTAGTAATGGACGTCTTCTCTGATTTCACTATTCCGGTTTTCGAGCGTCATTTCACAATATGATCCCGGAATTCGCCTAGTAGGACTGGGGACTTGTAAGATATGATCTAGTCAGGAGAGCGGGTGACCACACAGAGTCGAACCGATAATTTCCTACATGTGCATCGGAGAAGTGCCAAACTACTTGAAGGGAAGGGACATTAAGAGGCTCCTAAATGTTTATCAAAATTATTTAAAAACCGAAAATTATGTAAATAATGTTTAAAATTTTTACTTAATGTCACAGAAGCATACTGTGTCTCCGTTACAAAGACCAGCCGCTTAATGCTTAATAGGTAAATAATCTCTAGTCATCCAAAGAAACACGCGTATCCTATCAATATAGCGTGTGGAAGATATCCAGAATTCTCTTACTGTTGAATCAGGTGATATATATAGTAACCACTGTGTTTTAAAGGGTCTTAACCTAGCGAGTATAACAGGACAAACTTAATTATATGCATATATATTTTAAATAAAATTAAAATGTTCGGAATCTATCCTAAAACTGACGTTTTTACGTGCGTAGAAGGACACAATTTAACCAACGTCACACCTTCAAAGTGTAATCAAGGAATTCTGGATTTGGAGTTTCACTGATCAACCTTTTAAACAGTCAAACACTTTCTGTCTCTTCTGTTTTGTGTTTCAGCATCTGCAGATGTGTGAAAGAAAAACGTATCGACCCATGACCTTTTCAAGACTGAAGGACTTAACTACCGAATTACAGATCTGCAGATACACTCATATATATATATATATATATTCTTGTTCTTCATTATTCGTTTAATGCACTACTTGCATCCTATCGGGATATTCTTTACATCTGGTCGTTACGTAACGCAATAGGAAGTCAAATCGTGTACATTAACCCGACGGGGTGGGGAGCAATTGGGGGTAATTGCCCTCCTTAACCCTGCTACTTGAGGTCTTGAGGTTAGTCCAAAATCATAAAAGGCTATAAGTGGGGTTATAAAAGAATCATTCTCTGTAATTGAAAATTGGGTGACATCGTCAACAGAGCGCAGCGGGCTACGAGACCATTGCCCGGAGTTACTGCAAGTTACTGCAAGTTACTGCAGTTCAATGAGATCCTCTAACTGCGAACAATTATACTGAGTATAGAGTTCTGGTTTTACTATTTATTTCTCGGAGCAGGTTCAGGTGATCTAGAGTTCGCTGGACTTGTATCTGGGGGATAGACGGTTCGAATCTTTCCCGATGAGTTGACTGTTACTACTTCCTTTAAAGAGGGAGCATTTTGCTAAGTAAAATCATGAAAAGCCGGTCACGGTAGCCGAGCGGTCTAAGGCATGTACTGTCTTCGCTCGCTTGGAAACCGGGATCTAGGTTTCGAATCCCACTCAGGGCACGGATGTTTAATTTGTGTGTGTGCGTTTTTCTGTGTTTGTGTACAGGTAGAGGCCTTGCGACGAGCTGATCACC
>NW_019733843.1:550164-576531 GCF_002891405.2 Cryptotermes secundus | reverse complement strand
GGCAGAGATTCCGATTCGGTATCTCTTGGTTATGAAGTAAGTAGAATATTGAGTATAGAGATAATTTTAGTTCTTTAATCTGTTAAAAAATGGAGAACGGTTCCAAACTAAACGTTACTAGCAGACGGTAGAATTGTGTTCCGTTTATGGGAAGACACAGACTACAATGTTGAATGGAATCTATAGTCAGAAATTCAGAGCAAATGAGGCGAAATGCCGTAAAAATTAGCCAATGACTGACTAGTTTCTTGTCTTTCCCCACAAAAATCGCATTTTTTCCTTACAATTGCCAGTAATACTCATATTAATATAACTTACACAATAATGCAATATCAGAATTGCTCCTACACTGTCACCAATACAGTCGATGTCACACAGACACTCATAATATTGTATATAGGGAACGCGAAATTGAAATTTCTCTTTAGAAGCTGTAAATGAATACACATTTTGATCAATCAATTATAAAATATGATCTGTCATTACAAATTATATAATAAAAGGGCCATATTAATCGTTTCAGCCTAGATGCAAGCTATCAATGAACCTCAAAATTTTGGCATTAATTTTTCTTTTGATTATTTAACAGCGCTTTCAGTATCGGATACTGTCAGATGGTAAACAAAAACATGAAAAAAGGATAAAGCTATTCCTGTAACAGGCCGTGAAGGCCCATAGGGGTGTGAGACATCGAGGCTTCCACATTTCCTAGACAATCGGCTCACGGATGGCAGTGAGGTTGTCAGCCTTACACTCCGGCCGCCCTTTACCCCCCAGGAAGATTCCTGGTACTCATTTCTGTTAGAGGCTGAGTCGACACCAAGGCCATAGTGCGGCTGGAAGGGTTAGGTCAATTGAAAAATCCAATGACCTCATCGGGATGATAAATGGACGATGAACTGGAAAGGATTTGGATGGAAGCGATCGTGGATTAACAAAGGGACTTCCCCTGAATTTGTCGGGAGAGACTGAGGAAAACGACGAAGAACTTAAGTCAGGAAAAGGTAGCGATCCTGTCGATATTTGAACGGAGCACCACTCGAATATAAAGCTCGAGCTTTCCTTTAGACTAACCTGTCCCGTGATATCTTGATTCAAGTTTCGTTGAGTATCCAGACGTAACACAGCAGGAGGGATATAATATTACACTATTTTATATAATGATTACGTCTGTTTAACTCTGTAACTAACTCGACTTGTCTACCTTCCTGACTGTTACGAAGTGAGAGCCATCTTTTCAGTTCGCAATCTAATTAATATGAAACACGTGTTCTGAATTCTAATGAGCTACCGTAGCAGAGCACGAATATAAAGTAGGTCATTCCAGGTTTTTGTAATAAGAATCTACAAATGTTTTGGAATCTCGTGTGAAGACTGGAGCTGGTACAGTAACACCTGTTTAATCTGCCACTTTCCCATAATAAGAAATTTAGATTCTACCTTTAAATATATAAAATATTTCGCATTCATAGATAATTAAGCTAGTGCTTAACGTCTGCGGTGCAAAGCAAAGCAGCAATGGTCTATATGACATACCAGGGGTGCACAATCCTTAGTCGTTCAAAATAATCAGCAATGAGGGTTAAAACAGACGGATCCGACAAGATACCTGTATGTTCTGTGAATATAACTTCTTACTGATTAGAGTAACCTATTTTTTATTTAGTGATGCGTTGCAGCAACACAATTACTATTAATCCACTAAATATGGAATGTTTTCTAAATAATATATAGTGTTATTGCAAACTTTTGCGGATAGAGGGTGTCGCGTGGTCATCGCAACGAATTCCCAGGGCCGTTAATTTCGGTTTTCTACACTGGAGCCGCTATTTCCTTGAAACAGCTCCTCAATTATCCTCATGAGGCTGAGTGGACCCCGTTCCAGACCCACTACGTCTCAGAAAATCTGGTAGTGCCAGAAATCGAACCCGGGGCCTCTGGATCTATATCTGTGACTCAAAATATTTGTTAATGATGACTCTGACTTCAATTCACTCAAATAGCTTGATCCATTCTGTAGTCTTACAATGTATACTTTGCTGTTAGTGATTTGGATATTACTTGTTATTCTGAACTCGTTCTTCGCCTTCATTATCCGGCGTTACACAGACTGGGGAGTTGAAAGGGTTAATACATATATTTATATGTTGTAGATTGCTGTTCTTATATTTCCTTAGCCTTCCTGGTTATGTTCTATAAAACGTAAACCGGCAGCCACTAAGTCGGGTTCCGCCCTATATAGTTGTTTATGCTTGCGTGTTGCCATTCGAGAAGTAATTCACAAGAGCATTCGTCCTTAACCCAATTAACTAAGCGCCGACCTCTGGTAACACAGTAAGAAAATATATCTTAATACAAGCTTATGCAACTCCATATCAGTTCGAAGTATATTATGCGGAAATGAGACGCAGGTAATGAGACATTAAGGAAAAGGAAGTGAAAAGAGATTAAGAGTTTTTCTCTCTCTATGGTTTTACAGCCCTTTGGACCTTGGCCGCTTTTCTAGGTTCTTATTCCTATACACAGTCGGTAGGACTCTTTGGACGAGGGAACAGCCCGTCGCAAGGCCGCTACTTACACAGAGAATAACACGAACACAGAATAAACACACACAGATATCATGCCTCGAGTGGGATTCGAACCCACGATTCCAGTGTTCGAGTGAGCGAATACGGTTAATGCCTTAGATAGCGCGGCCACTGTGCTCGGTTGTAAAGATATTTGAGCATATAAGACAATTTATCACACAATAAATAACTAAATTAAGGAAAAGACATTGGCAAAAGAGCGCTTTCGACCCATAGCCGTCCTTAGAAAGTTCTGCCAGGACTGATTCAGTTCCCACGTTTTGGTGTTTCGCATCATTATTTTTTTTTTTTCACAGAGCATGGTGGTCAGCCTTGCCCCCAACCCCCAATCTGGAGGACCGGGTTCCTGTATTTATGTCCCCAGTGATAGTGTGACCCGGTTATGAATATAGGCACCGGGCTCCCCCGCCTTCTACGACTCGCAGGGCTACGGCAGAGGTGCTCTAACCCGCCTCCGTAAACGATAAAATTATAAAATGTAGAAATGTTGAACACCCTGCACGATTATTACGAGAATTTACTTCTAAACGTGCATGATAAATTGGGGCCAAAATGTGATGTACCTATAAACTGTAGATGCAACAGATATGATTGCCAGAAATATAAAATAAAGAAATAAAACTAAAAATATAATGTGACATGACAGCTGAAACCAGAATAGTGGTGCTAGACTGGAAGGCCGCTGCTAGGGAACGGCTGGTAAACACGTCTCCACGGCAACGGTTACGCAAGCAACAATATAAGAACTGTTGGGAGCAGTATTTCTATTGTTTCAATGTTCAATGAGTCGGGGATAGCCAGTGAGTGGACATTCGCAGTTGCAGCGGAGAATAAACGATAGATGGAGCCATGGGCTAGGTGCGAGACAGCCGCCAGTCGGTAACAACGTGAGCGGGGGAGGACTTTGTTGGGATCCGTTGCCAGGCAACGCCCAATGAAGATATAGAAGACTTATGTGCGATCTAGTGAATTTTAAAGCGTGTGAACTAGCGATAACGCTATAACCATTTGCAGTTACGTGTTGTAAGAGTCCAATAAATCCAATCACCAATCCAAACCCCGTGCCTAGTCATTAAACACGTGACAATAATTTGTTATATTAAGGACTAGGTATATACATGAATAGAATACACAAATGATTGGGTGAAACTGAAAGGATTCAAGTCACTAGAATTATGGGAAATTTGTACTTCAGGGAACAGTAAATAGGCAAATTGAACGGATATGAAAAATATATATTTACGTATGTATTTGCCTTAATTTCGAAACAATGAGATGAACGGCGCCATCAAAGTGCTCCTGTATTTTTCACACTCCAATTACAGAACTCAGATTGGCATAGGGAGCAGGTACAGTCTATATCAAAGGGATATGATGAAGAAACAAGAGATGTGTCACGGTGATTGATTTCGTATTAATTCAAAGTGGGCCCAAAATTAATTCATGTTGGACACTCTTGTATAAGTAGTGTGTAAGGAATGTTAAAAAGGAACGAAAAAAAGAGAAGAGAAATGAGTTATTTCTTCAATGTTCGCTCTTGTAAAGGGTTCATAACATCTGGGCAGCAGTCCTTTTATTTGTACTTATTTTTCTTCTTATTACGAAATAATTTGTGCATCGCATCCGGCTCTAAACGAGTTATTACTGCGCGAGGGAACATTGTATCATTCGTCATAATTTTCGATCTGGTTAAGAACGTGTTTGTGTGTGTGTGTCTGTGTGTGTGTGCTTCACAGCAGGGTCCCCCTTACGTAATTCACTGGCCTGTGGGCACTTGTCTTAACATGAATGGGTTACTTGAAAGTCAGTAATAGGTCTTGGGTGTATCTCCAATTTGTCTTTTTCCACGAGATCAAAATATTAGTTTAACAAATGTTTATACTACGTACATATAACATATTATTTCACTAACTAAGACGCAAGGTCCAACGACAGTTTTGCAGTACACGCGTATTAATGACACACATTGCATAATAGAAATGAATATAGTAATTCTGTAGCAGGAACAGCTTAGAAAATAAAGTGACTAGCCGTAAGCTGGATGCGATGTATTCTATTCCCGTCAGAGGAATTAATTTTTTCTCTTCGTCACTACATCCATTCCGGTTCAAATCTGAGACAGTAAAATATGGTCGCGAGTCCCAAGGGACTCGGACCCGAGAAAGACTGCACTGGCAAGGCCAGTAGCATATACAAAAGACAGACCCGTCCTCTCTTCAGAGAGCGTGCCCCACAAAAACAAGACCGTAACTGTCAAATAGTAATAAATACGAGTATCTGGTCATGAGCTCCAGATGGGGCTCGACAACCAGGCTTACCGACTGACTGACCTTCAGTCGCAATGTGACTGACTTTGACTTGAGTTGAGAGTTCAGTTGAGTTCTGCATGGGAGGTTGTGAAGATAGAACCTGAGTGCTTGAAGCTGAAGAATCTACGCTGTTAGAAGCCGTTGTCAGGGAACGGCTGATGAAGACAGCAGGTCGGAAAAGGTTTAACGGGTGCTGTGGTGATTTGTGAATTATGGAGATGAACGGTGGCTCCGAGTTGTGTGTATGATGGGTCAGTAAATCGATCCAACAATCAAAACCCCGACTATAGTCACATATACATGTGATAATAACATCATAATTTCAGCGCCATCAAATTTCCTCATTCTTTTCTTTAATAAATGTGATCGATCATACGAAGAATGTGAACAGGACATAATATACTTAATTTTACGCTCTCTTGAGATGGTGCATAATTTTTTTTTCAGAAAAGTTTATTTATACTGGCAAACAAAATGGTTAGATCAAATAACTTTTTTGAAGTTTGTATCCATGATATAAATAGCACGAATGGGGGAGAAGAGGAATGCATATAAGATATTGGTGGGAAAGCCGGAAGGAAGGAGACCACTGAAGACCAAGGCGTAGGTTGGTGAACAAAATTAAAATGAATCTTAGAGAGACAGGATGGGATGGTATGGATTGGATTGAACTGGCTCAGGATAGGGACCAGTAGAGGGCTTTTGTGAACACGGAAGTGAACCTTCGGGTTCCATAAAATGCTGGGGAAATTCTTGAGTAGCTGCAGAATTGGCGGCTCCTCAAGAAGGGCTCAGCTCCATGACTGAGTAATATAAAAAATACGCCAAAAGTTCCTATGGTGAACATTTTTAAGTGGGGTTCTAATTGAACAAAACAATTCCCCTCATTACGATCTAATTATTCTTTAAACGGTAAGTCACCTATCTCATGTCGTTCGATCATTGTATGCGTGTTCGTGCAGATTAAAATTTTTATGCAATAGCATTAATACTAATGATTTATGCATACATACACACATATAGTACTGTCATTGACAACTATAATACGTCAATGTTAGAATAAGGAAACTCTAGTTAAAATATTAACAGCACTACAAGGTAAATCTGATATCAAGGAGTAAGGATATAAAATTCTGAGGTGAGACACCGCAGGAAGGCCAGCTACGTCTTAGTAAGACTATTGGTATTAAAGACGAAGGATTTACGGACCATAAACTTGCTTCAGGATGTAATCACTAACTTACAATTAGATTTTTGTATTCACACGTCGTCATATTATTCCCATTCAAATTTAATATCACCTTTGAACTTGTACTTCGGTCATATAACGCATTCTATCATGTCACATCATCAATGTTAATCGAGTATTGGTTAATTTAAAAACGCCTCTGTGGTCTAATGGTCAGAGTTCCTGGCAACAGATTCAGAGGTCCGGGTTCGATTCTCGGCGCTACCAGGTTTTCTGAGAAGTAGTGGGTCTGGAATTGGATCCACTCAGCCTCGTGAGGATATTTGAGGAGCTATTTCAAGGAAATAGCGGATCCGGTCTAGAAAACCGAAATTAACTGCCTTGGGGATTCGTTGCGCTGACCACACGACACCATCTATCCGCTAAAGTTGGCACTAACTTCGCCGACAAGCTGCGGTCTCTCGGTCGGTATAGTTTGCTAGCGGACTCAAATCACGGAGTTTGTTATTTTTTCAACTCGACGACTACATTAATGAGTAGGAATTGCTTCATACGCTACCAGTCGCAACTACTGCTTTAGAAATGACCACATTTTATAGGAACCAAAAATTCATTACCGTGGTCACAAGAGTCATTTGGAACCTATCTTGAGATAGATGAATCCCGTCCATACTGTCTAACTACATTTCTCTCAGATCCGTTTTAATATTATCATCCCACATATGCCTAGGTCTTCCAAGCGGTAATATATTTATTTTCAATTGGCAGTATAATGTGTAAACTGTAACGGATGTGAAAGGAAGTGGTCGTAGCCTACTTTAAGATTATATGGCGTGTCACTGAAGCTTTTGTAATCTGACGGGTTTTTTATTCATAGCGCTATTCCACTAACGTGAGATTTGGCGATCATGCAGCTGCTACTCGCTGCTCATAGCTTCATTGCTGATAATACAGTAGTATACCGCCTGAGGATGACGCTATTAACAGTAACATTAATAATAACTTCCTAACTCTATCCCGGTATCCTAAATGACCATTTTCTATGGAACAGTAGTCCGAATTTGTATATTCGGGGAAAAGTATACATATCGCCATATATTTCTGTTTTCACGAGTACCTAATTATATATCTACAAATCGGAAAGTCGCGAGTTCGATTCCCGATGAGGTCATTGGATTTTTAGATTTACATAATCCTTCCAGTCGCACTATAGCCCTGGGGTTGACTCAGCCACTAACAGAAATGAGTACCAGGAACCTTTCTGGGGCTAAAGGGAGGCCGGCTCATCTGTGAGCCGATTGTCTAGAAAATGTGGGAGCCTCGACGTCTCACAACCCTATGGGCCTTCATGGCCTGTTACAGGGATAGTTTTACCTTTACCTTTATCCCACGATATAAGGTCAGGTACAAGTGGTTCTCATTAAATGTCCTGTGTTTAAGAAGTTTCATTTTTAACGTTTATTAATCAAGCTTCAGCATTTTACAGGCCTCAGATATAGGACATTAGTGCTTGAGATGCCATCTGTCTGCTAACCAACACATAACATAAAACAATCAAACATAAAGTAAACATTAAATAGAATAAATAGAGAACACAGTGTGTAGGGCCATGATTTTATTAAGACAGTAAAAATGACGTGCAAGTACAATGAATTCTATGAGGCCCGCCCATCTACACAATGCAGAGTAATAATCCGCCCTCCTCTTTCAAATAAATGACCTTACAGTCAATGACAAGATATATGTGGCAGAATAAATAAAAATGGCGCTATTGTATTGATATGGATTCTATCGTGACGTGATGCCATTCCTATCAATACGCTTGCAGGTGGACTACGCGAACAGTCACGGTCATGACAAATGACACACTGCTTGCCTATAGACTTACAGAACAAAAGAGTTCTAGAGATAGATTCACTGTGCATCGTGTCAGCCTTTGTTTTCTGATTTGTGGAATGAACTAATATCTTCACGTTCTCTACGTTTGCTAGGCAACGAGTGGTAAACAAGTTGCTGCGAAGACAACACTCTTCATAAACAGTCGGTTGCTAGGTTATTCAACAATAGAGGAGGCTGTTGTTTTTGTGTCGTCCGTTCCGTGTAGTAGTGGAAAGAGTGGAGTTATTCAGCCCATTGCCAGGCAATGCCTTTGTAAACACTTTCAACCTCAACAATAGAGAGGCTATGTTTCCTGTGTGGTCCGTGCCGAAGGTTTATAAGAGGAGTAAATTCCTCGTATCCGCGTAGGACCTGGGGGATATAAATACGGGGACTGGGACTCGGACTTGGACGTATGAACGAGACCCGTGTGGAGGCGGAGTCGAATACCTCCACCGTGACCCTGCGAGTCGTAGGAGGCGACAAAAAGGGAAGTCTCAAATCTGAGACAGTAAAATATGGTCGCGAGTCTCAAGGGACTCAGACCGAGAAAGATTGCACTGGCAAGGAGCAGCAGCATATATAGAAGACAGATCCGTCCTCTCGTCAGAGAGGGAGCCCCACAAAAGCAAGGCGTAAATGTCAAACGGTAATAAATATCTGGTCATGAACCCAAGATGGGGCTCGACACCAAGATTTACTGACTTACTGACCGTCAGTCGCAATGAGATTTCGACTTCGACTTCGACTTCGTATTCGTATTCGCGTATCGCCCGTGTGGAGGCGGTGTCGAATACTTCCAACGTGACCCTGCGAGTCGTAGGAGGCGACAAAAAGGGAAGTCTCAAATCTGAGACAGTAGAATATGGTCACGAATCCAAAGGGACTCGAACCCGAGAAAGACTGCGCTGGCAAGGGCCAGCAGCATATACAAACGACATACCCGTCCTCTCGTGAGACAGGGCGCCCCACATAAACAAGGCCGTAACTGTCAAAGAGTAATAAATATCTGGTCATGAGCCCCAATGGGGCTCGACACCAAGACTTACTGACTGACTGACTGACTGACTGACTGACTGACCGTCAGTCGCAATGTGACTTTGACTTTGACGTATTGGCGTATTCAATTCAACCCGTATGGAGGCCGTGTTGATTACCTCCACCGTGACCCTGCGAGTCGTAGGAGGCGACGAAAAGGAAAGTCTCAAATCTGAGAGAGCAGAACAAGGTTGCGAGTCCCTTATGTGCTGATAATTATACAGGGCTGTGATCCCTCCCAGTAGGGACGTCAAGCAAAACAACTACGGCAAGTAAATCTGCCGCCCGCTCCCACGTAACATTTGCCCTCAAGCGAGGTGTTAATCAAGCATATATACGGTCATTGCAACTCTCGAGTTAGCCTTGAAAAATAGAACCAACTGTAGAAGTCAGCTGTTCGTTGCCATCATGTAACTGCTGAGGTAGCACTGAACGCTTAAACCGACCCAAGAAAAAGCGCTGAACGATTGTAGTTTTTCGTGACAGTGAAGATTCATATTGTAGTCGCCTGGGTTCTGGCTTGGTGTAGTCTGGTGTGTATAAAAGCAACTTATACAGATTTTTACATTTTGTGTGCATGTGTCTGAAAATATTATTAAACCACTGTTTGATTCCACCACAAGGAAAGAATAAAACAATGTATCTATATATTCCATTCAGTTATCATAGCCCAGTAGTGGGTCTGGAACGGGGTCCATTCAGCCTCGTGCGGACAATTGAGGAGCTATTTCAAGGAAATAGCGGGTCCGGTCTAAAAAAACCGAAAATAACGGCCGTGGGGATCCGTTGCGCTGACCACGTGACACCCTCTATCGTCTAAAGTTGGCACTAACTTCGCCGACAAACGGCGGTCGCTCTGTCGGTATAGTTCGCTTGCGGACTAAAATCATGACGTTTGTTTCCCTTTGTTTGCTTTTATCATGGCCCACTTTGTGATGGGTTTCTATCCTTGATTTGGGCTACGATGGCAGGGGTGCAAGGGTGGAATTCCCCAGACGTCTTAACGCTAACTTTTGCAAAACTATTCTTCACACATGCTGCGTCCCTACGAAAGTACTGGTTCAGAATATATAGACCTCTACTTCGAAGTAAAAATGTGTTTCCTCTAACTTCGTAACGCTAATCTCTATGAAATTCTCCTTCACGTTGATATAGCGACCTTACAATACTCGTTCAGAACTTACATATACCTGTCAGTAATAAAATGGACATAACTGCAAACGCACGTAAGAAGATTCGTGCTTCAGTGACGTGTTTGAGTATGTCCCATTATGGATTTTCTATATTCTCCTTTTCCATAAATGTATATACTGTCACGCTTCCATCACAGTACAAATAATATCGAGTACAAGTACCGAAAGACAAACGAGGTTACAAAACAACGATTTATTTGATGAGCGCCTTCTTGTAATCAGCCTTGAAACCACATGTCAGGAAAACAGTTCGATAAACAATCCCCATCTATATTTCTTTTTCATGTATTTATGCATGTATTTCCGGTCTACAAACCCGAAATTAACGGCCGTGGAGATTCGTTGCGTTGGCCACGCGACACCCTCGTCCCTGTGGTCTCTTTCCTACCGGCTTTCCCACCAATATCCTATACGCATTCCTCGTCTACCCCATTCGTGCTACATGACCTGCCCACCTCATCCTCCTTGATTAAACAAATCACATACTTACATAAAATGTATTTACTACAGTAGTGGACGCTTAAAGTAGCCGAAATATAGAATAAACTGACATTAACTTCACAGTATATCGTCTTCTTTGAAAGACAAATGCTTCTCAAGAGGTCAAAAATTTTTGTTTTCTTGTGGAGTCTGTCTTCATACCAACCCGCAACTGGATTCTGTCCTGCGCCGTATCAATTCAATTCACACAATCGACGCCATATTCCTTTTTAAGATATATTTCAAGGTTATTCTCCTAGAATTCCTAAGTGGTCTCTTTGTCTGAGATCTTAAGAGTGAAGTCAATATTAGAAGTATTGAGATTTGCTTAATATGAGGTGGAGAAATTAGGTAAAAATAACAAACGGATTATTATTATTATTATTATTATTATTATGACTATTTTTGGACATGCGGTGGATATTACGATCGTTTTATTTTTCACATCCTATTATTTTCAATAGAATAATTGATTAACGGCAGCCCCAAAACTTGTCAAAATCTGAAATCAAGGCACTAAGAAAGATTTGAGGCTTTCACGGCGGTGACTATGAAGAAAGCAGTCTTCTGGGATTTGGCACCGTGTATATGTGGTGTTAACCGACGTTTCGGAGGAACGTATCGCCTCCATATTCAGGGTAGAAGAAAAAATATCAGAAATCTGCAAGTGAAGAGACCGTGAGAACCGGTATAAGCAGTCTGCTTTCTTATATTTTTTCTTCTACACTGAAGATGGAGGCGATACGTTCCTCCGAAACGTCGGTTAACACCACATATACACGGTGCCAAATCCCAGAAGACTGCTTTCTTCAAGGCACTAAGACTTTGGACATCCCTTTTCCAATCTCTTATCGCGTATAAAGGTAGCAGCTCTCACGCCTGTATGAAATATTAAACGATATAATCAGCGTGACCCAAGCGTAATGCACATGTACACTCTTTTCCTTCTATGGCTCTACAGCCCTTTGGACCTTGACCGCTTTTTCAGTTTATTAATCCTATATTCAGTCGGTAGGACTCCTTGGACGCGGGATCAGCCTGTCGCAAGGCCGCTAACTACACACAGAACAACACAGACACAGATATCAATGCCTTGGTTGAGATTCGAACCCACGACTCCAGTGTTCGTGCGGGCTAAGATGGACACGTGCACTTAGGAAGTGTAATATATTGAAAAGTTACACCGCTGATCTTAATGATAATATAAGAGTAAAGTAGAAGTGCTAGGAAATTAACTGACACATTAACTCGAAATTTTTGTCATTTTGAAAATTGTTAAGGTATTTCCGATTAATTTTGTAAGTTCAAAATTATATATTTAAAAAAATAGAAATGAAAAAGTACTTAGAGTGTGCTTTCTGTAAGCTCTATCGAATGAAGAAGGCCTCAGCACGCTTGAACCAGTGGTTCTAGAAACAAAAGAAATTGTTTTGAAGAGGAGGCTTCTGGAAAATGTTGGGGGCTCTCATGTGTGTACAGAATTCCCAGGGGTATCCTCTACCACCATGCAACATTTGGTAGAAATAGTTGCAATCGCGTGTAGATATATGAAGAACAAGGAAACAAGCAGAAAACAAACACTGCTCTTATATAGATTATATGAGTTTAATTCTCACAACATTGTCATAAAAACTTGTGCTACGTAACTGAAGAGGACGGCAATGGTGGTGTAAAGGTTAATTACACAAAGATAAAATGAATCCAAACAGTATTTCTCTGTCAAGACTAAATTCAAACATTACATCATACAGCAAGGGCATGTAAGCAACTTACATAAAGTACAAACATAAGAAGACAAGGCAGATAATAGTACATATCACTTGCTGATCCTGGAATTTGTTTTGTGTTTTATGTAGATTACTGGCAGCAATAATTCCACGTGCGGGGCCACACAGCCGTATATGGAAAGATAAAATCAGAAAGTGTCTTCATAGATATGGCGATTAAATTTAGGTAGTTTATTGAACTGGTTTAGTAAGCAATCGTGGACCATTCCTCGGTACCATCCCTATAATACTGTAGCATGTACAGCCGTTGCTATGTAACAGGCGAATAAACAACGGTGTTATGCAACCTGTTTCTAGGGAACGGACTGGTAAACACATTCCCGGGGCAACGAATACGCAAGCAACAATAGAAGAACCCATTTCTGAGCAAGGGATCGGTAAACACAAAACAATATGGGTTGTTGGAAGCAGTGTTTTCTGTTCAGTCCGTTCAGAGCTGTTATAAAGAAGAGTTCAGTTGAGAAGAACTGAGTTGAATTCCGGAGTTGACAGTTGTCATAATAATGACAAGAAAGGAATTAGGCTGTGATGTGATTTTGACTTTGACTTGAGACCAGTTTAGAACGAGCCGCGATACAAAGTGATACAAAAAGATTACAGAGAAGAGATTACACAGAGATTAAAGAGATACAGAGAAAACTACACCAAGATCAGCGGTGCGAGAAGTTGTAACGTTTAAGAGGAAACGTCTGACGACGTTATAAGTTGAGAATAATTGTACTTGCAAGTATAAAGTAACCGGCCAATAAAATATTTGTTCCAATCCGGCAACCCACAAAATTGCTTGTCGCGTTGCCTAGCAAACACGCGACAATACTCAAAACTGTAAGATCAACCAATAACTACGCCATTAGGATCGTCAACAGGGAAAGTTAGGCCAAGTAGTCTGGTTCTCCAGTAGACAGTAGATGTGTATTATCACTGTGAGAACACACAAAATCTCCCAATTTACTTATTACAGTACTACTGTATGCAAACCACAACTTCGTGTTGCCTCCTAAAACCGTCAACATTTAGCTTATCAGTAACGTTTAAGAAAACAAACCGAAGCTCAGTAGAAAAGAATAGGTCATGATATTCTTATGCCTAAGCATCATACAATGAAAACGTATACAGCGGACAAAGCTCCGGTTGCAGAAAGCAGTCTTCTGGGATTTGGCACCGTGTATATGTGGTGTTAACCGACGTTTCGGAGGAACGTATCGCCTCCATCTTCAGGGTAGAAGAAAAAATATAAGAAATCTGCAAGCGAAGAGACCGCGAGAACCGGCAAAGACTGCTTTCTTGATAGTCACCGCCGTGAAAGCCTCAAATCTTACAAAGCTCCGGTTGTTTAACATCGGGCAAAGAGTCCCCAGTAAATATTGAATATGAGTGGGGTTGCGGCAAGCAGTCGTGGTGGTGAAAAGAAAATTGTTTCCCCTGTCGAAAATCAAAAGTGGTCGCCCTGCCTGCAGACACTCACTTTAGAGTTACTAGTCTCACTGAATGTTTATGAATCTCTGGGAAGAAAACAAGATTCTAGAAGAGGCGGGACAGCCAGACAGTCAATTATTCAGAAAATAGGGCAGTCGGATAAGCAGGCAGCCACCTGTGAGCACTGTTGCTTACAAGAATTGCCCCTCATAAATTCAACTCATGCATGATTCGATCCGCGACGTTTTAAATCCTTTGAGTAGATGTCTTCTCTTTTGTGTTTGTTCTTTACTCTCTTTTTCCTTAGTTCTCGATCGCTAAAACCTGCTTCTCGAATTGTTTCTTTTTGTTGCCTCGCTAACTCGACATATCGTGATCTGCAAGGCGAAATCGGGACCGACTCGGTGTTTAAAACATTCCGCTTCGTTTTAATATTAAAATTCTTTGTTCCTATATATTTATATTAGCGGGCACTATGCTATGTACCGAAACGTCGCGGGGTCGAATCCCGATGAGGTGGATTTTTTTTTTCAATTTACCTAATCCTTCCAGCCACACTATATCCCTAGGGTCGACTCAACCTCTAACAAAAATGAGTACCAGGAATATTTCTGGGGGTAGTGGGCGGCCGGCGCGTAAAGCTCATAACTTCACCTCCATATATGAGCGGTTTGTCTAGAAAATGTGGGAGCCTCAATATCTCAGAACCCTATGGATCTCCACGGCCTGTTACAGGGATAAAAAAAAAGTAAATCTATCCCTGTACCAGGCCATGAAGGACTATAGGGTTGTGAGACGTTGAGGGTCCCACATTATCTAGACAATCGGCTCAAAGATGGCGGTAAGGTTGTCGGCCTTAGGCGCCGGCCACGCTTTACTCCCCACGAAAATTATTTAATTAATTCCTGGTACTCATTTCTGTTAGGGGCTGTCAACCCCAGGGCCACAGTGCGGCTGAAAGGATTAGGCCATTTGAAAAAAATCCAATGACCTCATCGGGACCTGAACCCGCGACTTTCCGGCTTGTATCATAGCCCCTCAACCAACTACGCTACCGCGTGCTCCCCCTGTTACAGGGATACCTTATATATATATTACCTTAATATAAAATATGTTTATCAGAGCGTTTCAACTGCGACTCTGTGTAACATACTGAGCAGGAACACTATACATCCTTGCACTGAGTCCAGCCAAGTGCTTGATCACAGGTGAGGCTTCAAGACTTAGGTTACGAGGTACTGGCACATGAATCCTGTTGCATGCTACAGGGGCAGTGCTAATGCTTCACTGTACGGCATTGAAGAGGAAGCGAGGTACGTAAATAAGTTTCGTTCCAGTGCTATTTTGTCCATAACAAATTTCACAAAGATGCCCTTCTGGTTGAACCCGGGCCTCCTACAAGAAAAGCCAGCTGGATTAAAAAAAAACAAGAGGAAAAAGCTTATCTGAAATATAAAGGATCATTCTTCAGCCAAACTCCTTCTGCAAACAAGAAGTGCTGGGAAGAACTAATATTCTATTTTGTTTCGATGTGACATGGACTGCACAGAAAATGACACCTCCAATAATTCTTCGTTGCCGTGGGAACGTGTTTGCAACTATAGAGGGATACACAGACTCTCCTTTGATACGACAAGAGTTGCAGAGACAACGACGCGTCCAGCAATTCTTCTTTCGTTGCACGCATTCACAGCCGTGAGAAAGTTTTTATAGAGCCGTTGCCTAGCAACGATAGGCGAGACTACATATACATACACACAGCCTGATTTATGAAGTATGCCTTTAAGATGGTCTCAGGTACCACGATATACATACCAAGTTTCATAAAAATCGGTTCATGCATTAAAAATTTTGATAGGGGAATAACAGACAGACAGCAAAGAGATCTCATAAGCCTATTTTTATTATTCCAAAATAAAGGAAAGTATGCTAAAAACCTGTCTTCATTTCAGGACCCTTTTAATTAATGTAATTTCTTAGAGGGGGGGTGAGACTGAGTTCAATTGGTACGTCGGCCATTGTTGAGCCTATTATACCAGCCACGGATTATAGATGATGATGATGATGACGAGTGTCGAGCAGCTGGTGGAATGAGAATTGACACGGAAAACCGAAGTATTCGAGAAAAAATTGCTCCAGTACCACTTTGTACACCGCAAATCCCACATGACCTGATCTGGGATTGAACCAGGGCCGCCGCGTAAGAAGCCGGCGACTAACCGCCTCAGCTATGGCACGGCCCTCCACGACTGATTAGTATGAGGTATTTCCGCTAGATTTCATTGCTGACAGAAGATCGTTACAGGGGCGCATAATCCATTTATCCAATAATATCATAATTTATCGTTAATGCTAAGTGTTTAGGTAATTTCAAATAAATTTCGCTTAAAACTGATACCGTATTTGTATGCACCCTGTCGACCCGGTCCCGATGCTGTACAAGCTGCGGCGTCTACATCACGACTAGAATTCTCAGTGAGAAGAGAATTATTGCGAATCCTCGTCGTGCAAATCCAGATGCAGATCAAACAGCGCTCTCCTGCTCGGTTCCAAAGAAATGAAGCCCTGGCGCCCTGTGCCTTATAATACTGATCGCCTGTAACTCCTATTAACTCACATGAGCAGGCGAGTATCTCAAAAAGGAAGGTTGTAAGAGAAATAGATTACCCTACCACGCGGATTTCCAACGACTGTAACGAACATGCTTTTGTAGTAGCTGCAACTCTTGATTCTTATTTGGGAGGTAATCGGTTCGATTCTAGGCCAGCATACTGGATATTCTGAGGTTTTAGTTCTTTCCTTAAGTTGCACTGGGATAGCAGGTACTTCGCAAAGCAATAACTGACATTATATATAAGATAAACACCGTCTTAAGTGTAACAGGATGCTCAAATATAATATAATAACTGACATATTTGAGAGAAGGGTTGTTATACAAACCCATGCATTTTTATATTCCAGTGGTGGGAGGCACTTTCACATTGCTTGACCCTTAAATTAAGGAGATTGTTTACTTGCTCCCAGGGCTCCAAAAATAAGTTGATCCCCCCAATGAAACTGACGTCGAGTGTGGCATACTGCGACCGAAGGCGAATACTGATTTTGTTAAGGTGGAACTTATCTGGACGCCATTCTGTAACAAGGAAACAAGAAGTTCTGGGAAGAACTAACAACCTACTTTCGTTTGATACGACACGAACCGCATAGGCAACGGTAAAATTATAAGGGAATACATAGACAGCAAGGTGATCTCACAAGTAATGGGGGGAGCGGGGATACACAGACAAAGATAAAGACACCTAGACAGCAAATTGATCTCATAAGCCTTTTATTTTTTTTTTTCAAAATTAGGAGAGCAGGTTATAATTGTAGACAATAAAAAGAAAGAAATCTCATCCGGCCTAAAAGTGAAAAATTCTTTAAGGTCTTGAATTATTTCAATTTTGGAACAAAGCACTACACAGTCTATTCCAATATATACAATATTAAAATAGAACTGATCTGGTGAAGTAAAAGCTCAGAGTTTTGCCGAAACATTTAATCCATCTCTACGGTTCAGGTAATCCAGCAACTGGTAATGATTCTGTGAAGCAGGTACTCAAGTACCGCTATCTATCTATCTTTGTTTCTACGCCCTTCGTTTGACTTTGGCAGCTTTTTCACTTTCTAATCCTATACACAGTCGGTAGGACTCCTAGGACGGGAGATCAGCCCATCACAAGGACACTACCTACATACAGAGCAACACAAACACAGAATAAACTCACACAGACATCCATGCCTTGAGTGGGATTCGAAACCACGATTCCAACGTTCGAGCGAGCGAAGACAGTTCATGCCTTAGACCGCGCGGCCACTGTGATCGGCAATCAACTAAGGCTGCTGACAGATAAATGCAGTACTGTCAAACATTAGCGTACCAAATCGCTGGTAATCCATCCTTATTTACTATGAATCAGTTTCACAACAGTCGGGTCCCTGACGAAGCGACAGCCTGTAGCAAAGTGAAACGTAGTGTGTCCGTCCTCATATCAATACAAATTAAAAGTAAATATTTCATGTTGGGCCTCGCTATAGCTCAAGCGGTTAGTCGTTGGCTTCCCACCGCGGCGGCCCGGGTTCGATCCTGGGTCTGGTCAAGTGGGATTTGTGGTGGACAAAGCGGCGCTGGGGCAGGGTTTCTCCGAGTACTTCGGTTTCCACCAATTGCTCTACAATCACCCTCACCTATCATCTGGGGCTGGTACAATAGGCCAGAATTGGCCGCAGTACAAGGGACTTAGTCCCACCCCACTAGCAATATATAACATTTTTTCATGTTCAATTATTTATTTAAGCGAAGTCGTAACAATATCACGTGACAACGACCGCACCTCTCATTCATATTCATAGCTTCAAATTTCGTTATATTTCTAATAAATAATATTTTTCTTGTTCTAACGAATAAACATGTACCGCAGTTACACGCAAGGTCTGTTGACACGGAGCCAATAAACCAGGCGTCTTCTAGCATATAGACAGATATTTTCGGCATAATAATTAGCGCGAATAGTACCGAGGTCGCCAGAATCACGACCCCGTGCCCACAATTAGAGTCGTGACATGCTGACACCGTGTTATGAATTGTTTACTACTACACTCTATCGGATTAAAGGCACAAGCAGTTGTCCCTGCATGTAAACTCCAAGCAATGAAGGCGGCCAGGGGGAATGGAGGTAACTCCACAAGCATTCCAGACCTTGGTATATGATGAAGGGGAACTGTCAGCTTCTTGCTAAGGCCACAACATTCACCAACAAACGATTTTGCGGCAGGACTACCATTCCATAGGATGAGTAAGTACGTAAAAGTATCCCTGTAACAGGCCGTGGAGGCCCATAGGGTTGTGAGATGTTGAGGGTCTCACATTTTTTAGACAATCTGCCCATAGATGACGGTTCAGTTGTCAGCCTTACGCGCCGGCCGCGCTTTACCCCCAGGAATACTCCTGGTACTCATTTCTGTTAGAGGCTGAGTCGATCCCAGGGCCATAGTGCGGCAGGAAGGATTAGGTCAAATGCAAAAAAATCCACCTCATCGGGATTCCAAAGGATGAGTAGCCCCCAGAACTCTGTTGAATGTGGAGGTCAAGACAGAAATCTGTTCCTTACCGGGATTGTACCTTCATTTCTATAGTAAGTAATTCGAACTCGGAAGGAGGATTAGATGATAGTGGACACTGAACTGAAGGAGAAGTGTAAACAAGAGGTCGTGACCTAATTTAAGCTATATCCCTCCACTGGTTATAAGGACTGAAAAAACTGAGAGATTCTAGTCAGGATAGACCGTGTCCAAATCGAGATTCGAGCCGGGTACTTCCCTATTACAAGCCAGAAGCTTTCACCACACTAGCTTGTCTTACCATTGACCTTGAAAACAGAGGCAGTGTATTCCTCCTAAACGTCGGGTGGTTTCTACTAGACTATATGGCGTTACAGCTCGATGGCTCAGTCGGTACAGCGATAGGCTATGGACTAGACGACCGGGGTTCGATTCTCGGCAGCGACGGGAGATTTTTATCTTTTCAACACAGCGTCCACACTGGCTCTGGGGCTCACCCAGCCTCCTATCCAATAGAAACCAGGAGCTCTTTCCTCGGGAGAGAAAACTGCCAAATCAGTGAACTACAAAAAATATATATCTCATTCAGACCTACAACTGTCATCTGAAATATATTTACAGATAGTGAACTGTTAACTACGGATCACAGTGGCCGCGTGGTCTAAGGCATGAACTGTCTTCGCTCGCTCGAACGCTGGGATAATGGGTTCGAATTCCACTCAAGGCATGGATGTCTGTATGCGTTTATTCTGTGTCTGTGTTGCCCTTTGTGTAGGCAGCGGCCTTTCGACGGGTCGATAACTCGTCCAAGGAGTCTTGCCGTCTGTGTAAAAAAGATTACGAAACTGAAGAAGAGGCCAGGCCCAACGAAGGGCTGTAGAGCCATTGATGGATGAATGGATGGATGGATGAACAGTTGGTTAAATAGGGGAGAAGATGTTTTTGAGTCTGGATAGCGTTGCGTCTCTACTGCTATTAACTTTAAACTCTAGCAAGTTTTCCTGGTCATACCAAGCTGAAGAAATACGGTACAGGACAAGACTACGACAACACCTCTTGTATATTGTTCAAGGAAAGGTCCTGATATGAACTGACACAAAACAACTCCAGCAAGAACCTGTTTTCAACTATGATCCGAAAAGAAGTACAGAACAGAAACCAGCAATTAATACAAGATTGAGACGGGCAGACCTATGCAACGAAAGGACAACGGCAACAGACAACATACAGTATTGAAGCAAGGTCAACCAACAGGTTTAGCTCTCTACTGGTAAGGGATTCGCACGGGCACACACGTACGTACATAAATACATAAATCGACCTTCATACGCTCACTAATTATTTCTTATTACGCACTACAGGTTTTGACATGCATACTACCATCTCCAGAAGTGCGTGCTACACGTGAAAATGCGTTGTAGAATATGCAATAATAATTAGTGAATGTATGAAGGTCATTTAATAATTCATTCCAAGCGTAGATTTATGTCTGCAATAAATCTGCATTAATGCTGATATGAATTTAAAAGATTAAGAAAGAGACCGTTGTGAAGACCAAGACGTATGTGGGTGAACAATATTAAAATGAATCTTAGGGAGCAGGATGGGATGGAATGGATTGGGTTGATATGGGTCAGGATAGGGACCAGTAAGGGCTCTTGTGAACATGGTAATGAACCTTCGGGTTCCAAAAAAAATGTTGGGAAGTTCTTCGGTAGCTGCACAATGTGGTACAAATCGACCACTTCCTCTTTAACGTACCGTTCCAGCAGTTTCACGGAGGGACTGAAAGACATTATCATATAACTCAGGTAGGATAGGTGGCCTCAAAGCTGAGAATCGAGCCTATAACCTTCCGAACAGGGAAAAAATTAAGTTAGGCCAACCAGGCCAGGCATTCTCCACTCAGAATCTGAGTTTCGTCGCTTTAGAACTGTTTAAAATCTAATTAAATATTTAGATGTGAAATATTTTTCAGTAGTTCTAATATGGTACGCCTATAGTCCCTAGACACAATTTAACGGCATAAGTAAGTAACGGTATCCCTGTAACAGGCCGTGGAGGCCCATAGGGTTGTGAGATGTTGAGGTTCCCACATTTTCTAGACAATTGGCTCATTGATGGCGGTAAGGTTGTCAGCCCTAAGCGCCGGCCGCCCTTTACCCCCAAAAATATTCCTGGTACTCATTTCTGTTAGAGGTTGAGTCGACTCCAGGGACATAGTGCGGCTGGCAGGATTACGTCAATTGAAAAAAAACCCAATGACTTCATCGGGACTTGAACCCGCGACCTTCCGGCTTGTAGCATAGTGCCTCAACCAACTACGCTACCGCCTACCCCTCAAGAGCATAATTTGGAAGCATAATTTAGCATGAAATGCACTTCGCAGTCAACTCTTACTTACCAGTTTTTTATCTTTCATTTCGCTGAGATATTACCTTGAAATACCTTGAATATTTCGTCCTTTTTCTTATGGTAGTGTTTTTTCTTTTCAAAGTCTAGTTTCATTCTCAGCGATTCCCATCACGCAAGAACTTTCTCATACCATCTCTCCTACATCACTGGACATCCCTTATACGCATTACACTGAATTCTCTCGGGATATAGGACTAAAACTGACTTTAAGAAACGCGCGTGCATTCCTTAATATACCAGAAACCGGGTACATTCATAAGTTCTATCAACCGAATATACAAGTACGTGACGGATCACCAGTTTCGCATACCTGTCACAACCTTGGAATGGAATAGGATCCAGTAACCCCGACCACCACAATCGCTGGCGTTACGTCCACAAGAGTTTCGCCAGTTTTTGCAAATGCGGCTGCTACAAAGATTAGCTTTCGGCCTATTACAAGGACCGCTGTTGCATATTAACGACACTCGGTCACGACTGAAAATAGACACACACTGTCAGAACCCTACATCACACCAGACACTATAAATCCAGAGAAAGCCTCCCGAGATTCATTCCAGTTGTCGCTGCTTCTCATGGATACGCCCAGAATTTATTCATTTGAACTTCAATAGGCAAACAAACGGTTAGTGACTACCTTGTGGAAATTGCCGTTCTCCTTGGAAAATAGCGTGGTCTCAACGTCGAGACAGAAGAGTACAAGAGTGTATTATATCAATACGAAATTTGTAGAATATCATAATGTTGAACTGTATTAATTACACTATCTAATAAACTCAGTAGATATATGCGATGGGCTACGGGATCGACGACCGAGGAATCAGAATTCGATTTCTGGCTGAATCAATATATATTTTGTCTTCTCCACAGAATCCAGACCGGCTCTATTGCTAACCGAGTTTCATATCCAGTGATTTTCAGAGTGGATTGGGCGTGAATCTAGCGACTCACCTCCATCTAGTGCTCAGGTTCAGAATATGTGGAGCTATAACTCCATTCACCCCAGCTGTCCAGCTCGTAGTCCATCGTTTTACCGACTGAGCTATCCCAGTTCATATAAATAAAATAAGACTATTAATTTTAAAAGAGCATGTTTCGCGTTAAATCATATTGTTTACTTCGTGTGGATCGATAATTCAAAAGTAGTGACAGTGTATTCAGTTTTGGGAATTTGAGTGCGAACAATGAAAACCCCACAGCATCAACATTCGATAGTTCCTTGGTTAAATACTGAATTGGTCTTTCTCCAACTCAATATCTTTAAAGAGAAACAGAGACAGAGAATCCTAATTGAGGTTTCAGAATCGCTTCTCACCCAGCGTGTTTTCATGGAAAGAATCTGTTTGCCTGTCCCAGCAATTTGAAATGTTTCCCGCTACTCTATGTTCTCACCCGGCGTTGATGGATGGACATCAGTAACTATCTTGTCTAGCCATAGACACACACATAACCTAGACACCATCAGAGATTAGATTAGGGTTATCCTATAATTTACGAGAAAATTTCAGCATTGTAAAGTAAATGGACTGGCTCCTGGTATTAATTGTGGTGACTATTTTCTAGTTAGAATAGAAACCACCTGGATGCCACCTATTCTAGGCATAGTCATTAACACATATTATGGAATTTAGAAGCCCCAAAGACGAGGAGACGAAAATATAAAGGCAACAGCACGGAAATTGGGATTTCAAGTTGAGTACAAATTGAGTTTTTATGAAGCAACTAGGTTAACTGGCCAGCCTGTGGAAATTCTTCAGCTGTACGACAAATTGTAGACTAGTTAAAAGGGATTTCCCCGATATGACGTGTGAAATGGACCCAGAAGTGGCCGAGCGGTTAGATCACATTGGCCGCGTGGTCTAAGGCATGAACTGTTTTCGCTCGCTCGAAAGCTGGGATCGTTGGTTCGAATCCCATTCAAGGTATGGATGTCTGTGTGTTTTTTCTGTGTTTGTGTTGTTCTATGTGTAGGTAGCGGCCTTGCGACGGGCTGATCTCCTTTCCAAGGAGTCCTACCGACTGTGTATAGGGTTCAGAAACTGAAAAAGCGACCAAGGTCCAACAAAGTGGTCAAGCTGTCTAAGCTCCTCCCGGTGAAACACTCAGAGCGTGGGTTGGAATCCCACTCGAGGCAGTGATCGGTGGGACTTCGTGGACAAGAGCAGAGCAATATGTTGAAGCAGGGGATAAAGGCCTCTTCCCCAATCAATAGCTCTTCACCATGATGATCTTTCCCATCTCATTTGATGATATATAAAGTGTCTTCCTTGAAAGAGCGTCCTTAAATACTCTATGAATCAATCAATGCAGTACACATGCTTCACTTTTCAATGTTACTTGGTTCCTATCCAATTTCACTGCTTTCAACAATTTTCTTTGCTTTTTAAATTATTTCCTTTCATCCTTTCCTTTTCTGTTTCTCCTTCTACTTTTTTATTTTCTTTTTGTCTCTGCTTTTTTTCCCCCTTAACCATTTCTTCCAATATAAATCGAGACAAAATGTAATCGACCAATCAAGCTGCTCCATAGCAAGTTCTGCATCCGCGACAAGAAGTAGTCTCTTGCACGACACGACCCATCAATCCATGCCGTGACCACCGTAACAGCGCTGCCTCGTCATTTGAGACAGCTCTTCCTATTGGCTGATGTGCTTTTGTTTCAAGTAATTGACCGCTTGACCATTCCCTCCACACAGTTGGTGCATTACACCCATTCACAGAACAAACACACACACACAAAATTATTCTTTGGTGGTTTTAAGCGAAACCGCTTCTCAGTATCTGGAACTCAAAGCGTGTGCTCTCAGCTTCTTACAGACTTCAACGCAGGTGTAGGTATAAGAGGGACGGAGCGATGGAATCGACCCTGTACAAGAATCTTACAAAGCCCGAGGCGATGTCAGAATACTAGCAATATAAGAACTCTTTCATCAATTATTTATTCTCTTCTCTTCTTCTCTCTTCTCCTCTCTTCTTCTATCTTCTCCTCTCTTCTCTTCTCTTCTCCTCTCCTCTCCTCTTTTCTTCTCTTCTCTTCCCCTCCCTTCCCTTCTTCGGTTCTTTCCTCAGAGATGTAGCAGACGGAGCGTGAAGCTAACTATTCACGTCCCTTTCAATGACGAGGTTAAGAATGTCGAAGCTTTACCTAACCTTTCCCACGTGCTTATATTACGCGTTTCTTAAGCAAGTGTTTACTAGAGTTATTAATTAAAACGTCTTAGAGTAAGACTGCCTCTTTGTTCAGAAAAATCATTTGAAAGTAAAAGCAGGCTAATATCTGTCCTCCAGATCTCTCTACTCCTTCCATTCTGCTTTTATCTGTGCACACTTAACTGGAAGCATTAATGTATGCGTCGAACAAACGCAAAGATTACGCTCTTCCGGGATGTGTCGCCTTGTAGTGTTGAAGATAGGTACCAACATTCCCGATTAAAATGTTGCCTCTATCTTTAGCCCTGAAGCTGGAGGCAACTAATATCTACGTGTAATCACATCTCAGAGGACTGTAATCTTAACATTCACTTCCCCGAGAAAGTCAAATCTCTATTAATTTGCTACTACCCGAAAATACTTGTGCATGTGAATATATTTACATGCGCAGAATTGTACTTTACTGAACTTGGTCCTTTGTTTGTTTTCCTCTGAGCGAAAAATTTCACGCATTTTTTCATTTCTTAAGTTTCCAATATTGAGAGCCGATATAACGACTGACTATGGGCTGGAGAACTGAGGGGTTGAAATTGGAGTCCAGTTAGGGTCAAGAATTTTCTCTTCTCCATGTAGTCCAGACCGGTTCTGGGGCCCACCTAGCGCTTCCTATACGATGGGTAGCGGGGGCTCTTTCCCCGGAGGGTAAAGCAGCCGGAGCGTGAAGCTGACCGCTCACCTCCAGCTATTGCCGAGTTCAAGAAAATTTGGATCTATACACCTACTACCCCGTACGCCTTCATGGCGTAGTGTTTAATTAGTTAAGCACAGGGAAAAATTTACATAATATAGGGTTTAGCATGATGGGAATAAGATATTACAAGGTTGCTGGAAATAAAATTCGCATGGCGGTATGAAGAGAGGGGTAGGGGCTGCTCCGATATTGTGGTTCATATCTTTGTTGTTAGGATACACACACACACAAGCGAATAAGGTAGACATTCGGAGAACAAAAGACAATCGCACGGTGTTTCGCAAACACAGTCAACCTGCGACATTGTTTTACTTGTACACTTGGCTATGCGCGCATATCATGCATTTAAAGGTCACCAAAATAAAATCAGAAGCAATTTGTGTTACACTCTATGCTATTGCCATTTAAAATCAGTTAAGGAACTTATATATTTGACGTCAATATGCTGATTAAGTACGTGTATTTACGGCGACAAAACTTTGCTCACCACACGTGAATGTAAATGAGGACAGAGAAATTTTTGCCATTTATATATTACAGTACATATAATTTTCATTAGTTCCATATAACCAGTCATCCATATTAGTTGAAGTTTGCTTAACACGCAGCACGATGTTGCTTGTAATTTATGTAGACAATTTATTTTATGTGCCATTACTAATATTTACGATCCGGAGTGAAAGTAACATCTTACTGTGTTGTCTTTGCAGACTTCGCGGCAAGAACCGAAACATTTGTTCCCCCGCCCCTGACAGGAGTTGAAGTAAAGAAACCTGGTAGCTTAGGTCAGCAGTTGTCAACTTCTCCGAATAACAGACCGGTAGTAACTCAGTTGGGTTTCGGAAGACCTGTAGGTACCCTGTCTCGCATTGCACAAAAATATCCCGACATTTTATTACTACTAGCATGTCTAAAGGGCACGCGGTAGCGTAGTTGCTTCAGACACTACAAGCCGGAAAATCATGGGTTCGTCCCCCGATATGGTCATCGGATTTATCAATTGACTTAATCCTTCCAGCCGCACTATGGCCCTGGTGTCGACTCAGCTTCTAACAGAAATGAGTACCAGGAATC
>NW_019733843.1:534657-550159 GCF_002891405.2 Cryptotermes secundus | reverse complement strand
TATGTGGTGTTAACCGACGTTTCGGAGGAACGTATCGCCTCCATCTTCAGGGTAGGAGAAAAAATATAAGAAATCTGCAAGCGAAGAGACCGTGAGAACCGGTAAAAGCAGACTGTTCTCACGGTCTCTTCGCTTGCAGATTTCTTATATTTTTTCTCCTACCCTGAAGATGGAGGCGATACGTTCCTCCGAAACGTCGGTTAACACCACATATACATGGTGCCAAATCCCAGAAGACTGCTTTCTTCATAGTCACCGCCGTGAAAGCCTCAAATCTTACAATTTGCGTTTAATTCTAAGATACATAATAATTAACCACATTAAATATTATCAATTAACAATTGCGCTTTGTAGGACGGCTTATGAAATAAATGAAGGAGTCCGCCTTCAAAGGACCCGTGGCTTGAACAGGACTCTGCTTTCCCACTCCTGAGGGGTGCAGGAACCGATGCTCGACTGTTCAGAGCCACAAAACGAAGAGAGGAAAACAAGTGGACTAAAGTGGAACACAAACTACTCGTTGGTAATAGAAGGCGGAAAATGAAGGAGAAATGGCATTTGGAATTCCAGCGACGGCAAACATTTAAATACACAGCTATTTGCATCTGGCCAAATATTAATACAGACGCTTCACACAGGTCAGCAGGAGACGGCTAAAAGGGAGATCAGAACTGGCGAGAAATGGAGAAGGAAAGATTGCGGGAAGAAAAAAGACATTGGAGACTCGTACGTTGACCTATACAAAACGGAAACGTTAGAAGAACGCTGAGAATATTAATTCATAATCCAGAAAACATCTCCACGCGTACTTAATTCAGATAAATCAAACAGTTTCAATCTTTTTTGTTCAACGAACGTTTTTCAAGTACATTCTGTACGTAGTATCGATGGTAATTTGTGAAAGGTAAATTAGAAGGCGGCCGGTCAGGGTAGCCGAGCGGTCTAAGGCATGAACTGTCTTCGCTCGCTCGGAAGCCGAGATCGTGGGTTCGGATCTGTTTCCTGTGAGGTACGAACTGAATTCTTATATATTATTCTTATACACGGCCGGTCACAGTAGCCGAGCGGTCTAAGGCATGTACTCTCTTCGCTCGCTCGGAAGCCGAGATCGTGGGTTCGGATCTGTTCCTGTGAGGTACGAACTGAATTCTTATATATTATTCTTATACACGGCCGGTCACAGTATCCGAGCGGTCTAAGGCATGTACTGTCTTCGCTCGCTTGGAAACCGGGATCGTGGGTTCGTATCCCACTCAGGGCATGGATGTTTAGTTTGTGTGTGTGCGTTTTTCCGTGTTTGTGTACAGGTAGAGGCCTTGCGACGAGCTGATCACCCGTCCAAGGAGTCCTACCGAATCTGTAAGATCTAGAAAAACCGAAGTGAACGGAGAAGTTCATGGAGGTAGGCCTAGGCCCACTGGGGCTGTAGTGCCAAGGGGGAAAAAAATTAGAAGGCATAGGGAAGGAAGCGTTCCCAGAATATATTGAATATCCTAGAACTTACCTAGAGGGGCTGAATGAATCCACAAAAAAAACTTCAGTCAGGGCAGACGATCTCCTTAGAGAGTTCCGGATCCAGGACTTCCAAAATACGAAACAGACTCGCCACTCGTCCATAACAGCACGGTATCAAATATCTTAGCGATATAAATTTAAAATTATGAAACGTTATGACCTTCTAACAGACAAATCGTACGGATCTAGGAGAAAAAATATCAATTTAGAACCATATTTACAACATGCTACACGTTTTAAGTAGCCTATTTACTGTGTTGTATCATCTATGGGCGAGAGGGCTAAAGTATAAACTTTTAAAAGCATATTCACAGACATTAGCTCAGCTTGCCGCTTGCTTCACGCTGGTTTCTTGCTTGGCTTATTCTTCGACCCTGAAGATGGGGGTGACATGTTCCTCCGAAACATCGGATGGTTTTCAAAGCAGTAGACGCCTTTATATCCAAGAAAACAGAACTTTTCATAACAAGAACGTTTATAGAAAATTGAAATACGACAGTTACATGAATCACTTCATTTTCATATGCAAGCAAGAGAAGTGGGCCAATAATCAAAACGGTATGAGCAATATATTATGCCCAGATGAATTTTCTACGTAAAGTGAAAGGCAGGACGAAAATGGATACAAGTCGAAGTGGATAAAAAAGGGCACAAATAAATAGTTCTCTTTAGATAAACATTTCAAGATTGCAGACAAATATGCAAAGGTGCGTATAACCAGAAATCTTGGACGTCCAAGGGAACACGGGATAAAGAAAGAATTTGGAACAGGCGTTTCTGCCACCTTCATGTAATGCTGAAGAAGACGAAAACGATAAACGGTGTATTTTTGGGCAAAATATCTTCATAGTACGAGTTTATAATATCTTGAACCTATTAAACATTATCTCAATTCTTAGCGTCGTTGCCACTTCGGAATTTCCACAAGACACAGGCCTGTTTCATACAGTTTTCAGTTTTGTACGCAATGTCTTGTTATCTTTGCAAGCCAACAGCGCTCATAACCTCAGATAATGACGTTTAAACGGATCAACGCGCACCAGTTATTGGATATATGACTAGGTCTCAATTATTAAAACGATAGCAAAAATTATGTTTTATGTTGTCTTGTTTAAATGTAACATTGGACCACTACAACGTCAGGAGGTAAAATAGCACGGCGCCTCCTCAGATTTTCAAAGGACCCGGTTCTACATAAGGAGAGTTGCTGAGCATACAGGTATACTGAATGAAGTCGCCGGCAGCATACGAGTATAAAGAGAAATCCCTCCAGATCAGGACACGGGAGTAGGTCCAGTAACCTGTCAACTTACAACGTTACGTAACTTCTACACATTATGGCAGGGACACAAAGAATACAAACAAAATATTTGTAGGGAAAAAAGATAAAGGTAAAGTTGTCCTTGTGCTTAACAAATAAAACACCAAGCCACGAGGGCGTATGTGGGAGTGGATCTATAGATCTAATTTCCTTGACCTTGGAACTAGCTGGAGGTGAGTGGTCAGCTTGACGCCGCGGCCGCTTTACCCCCGCGGAAATAGTCCCCGTTACCCATTGGATAGGAGGTTGGGTGGACCCCAGGGCCACTTGGGACGATTTGGAGAAGAGAAAATTTTGACCCTACCGGGACTCGAACTCCGATCCCTTAGTCATCCAGCCCGTATCCAGTCGCTATACCGACTACGCTATCACGGCTCCTATTTGTATGGAAAAAAAATGGATGGAAGAAATTGAGTAAGAGTATGAGTATGAGGGTTGAGCCATAAAAACCGGCCCTCGCACTGCGACCTTCAATGATCTGTTGTGCTTCCCCTTTGGATTAACCCTTTATTAAGCCTACACTTCGAAAGTAATGTAGGGCTTTGTTTATGGGGCGATGGGAAAGGTTAGTAAGAAATCATAAAATTAGACAGGAGGATAATAATAAGCTCGCTATCATGAATATACACGTAAGCCCTGAAAATAATAATAAGTGAAACTGTTTTAGAACAGTGTTCAGCGGAGAAATATTTGTATTAGTGGTGCTGAACCTCTGGGTTCTACTAGCACAGAGTTAGTGTTGGGTTATGACGTCATATAGGGGCACGCGGTATCGTTGTCGATTGAGGCACTAGTCTACAAGCCGGAAGGTCGTGAGTTCCATTCACGATTAGGTCACTGGTTTCTTCGATTGACCTAATTCTTCCAGCCGCATTATGGCCCTGGAGTCGACTCAACTTCTAACAGAAATGAGTACCAGGAATCTTCCTGGGGGTAAAGGGCGGCCGGCGCGTAAGGCTGACAATTTCACCGCCGTCTGTGAGCTGACTGTCTACAAAATATCAGAGCCTCGACGTCTCACAACCCTATGGACCTCCACGGTCTCTTACAGGGATATTTTTATCTCTTTATAACGTCGCGTATTATGGCAGATCGTATCAGTGTTTCGTTGGAACGTGAAATCTTCTTCTTCTGGTGGAAACAGAACACTCAGTAGCGTGGGTAAAGAGTTTGAGGGAGCGTGTTCTCCGAAAATTTCGTAAGGGCCTGCTAAACTAGACGGCATCCTACACTTTAAAGACACCACAACAGGTTCCTCTTAAACGCTGATAACGATCTACTAGACTATGCGAAGTCTCATCGCACGAGACCTTATCTTCGTGGTAACCGCCTTGAGAACATGAAATCTCGCGCAGAGAGTCAGAGCCCTTGGTATACACATTCTGCTACAGAGCGACAAGCCGCACAAGTGTGTTATTTATATGATCTTTACGATAAACTGACTTAGCTGTCACCATCTTGCCAGTCCTTATCAGTAACAGTCTACAGACCCGATGATGCATGTAAGATTGTTATCCTACACGTAGCCTTGGATACATTTTTATTTCATTTAGTTTCTCTGCTCCTTTCACTACTAAAACATTGCAGCAGTGAACAGACATTGCTAGAAGCAACCATTTCTAATAGAATCATTATAAATTATCCGAAATATGAAACGTAATTGCACAGTCGCAAAAGAAATATATATAACCACAATGGTTACGAGGAGAGCAATGAACACAAAACACTAGCGACCTCTGAATCTGAGGAAGTGGTTTCTCTTACAGGACGTGACATAACCAGGGCCCTGTACAAGTAAATGAGGGTCGGTACACGGCATTAGAAGAAATCGCTAACCGATACCGTTAAGAAGCTGTAGTTTAATTTGTATTTACGTCCACGTGTGAATTTCTTTAGGAAAATGACAAAAACAGGCGAAGGTACGTGCCCAGAGAACCACAATATGACCGCTCAGGGGAAACAAAGCGTTCTGTAGCGCTGGTCTATGTTGGCTGCACGTGCACTACACGTAACGGGACAATGATTCAGAGAAGGCAAACTGTTTGTAACCAGCTCAGGAAACAGAACGAAAAAAAGGAGAAAATTAGGAAAGCGCGACCACGAGAAAGAGGTTATTTTACGATCCTATATCAGGCGATGCGGTTTAGAAAATCGAGATTAACGGCAGGGGGGATCCGTTGCGCTGACCACACAACACCCTCTATCCGCTAAAGTTGGCACTAACTTCGCCGACAAGCGGCGGTAGCTCGGTCGGTATAGTTCGCTTGCAGACTACAGTCCACGGAGTTATTTTTTTAATATCAGGATGAGTTTAAGCAGCGATGAATTAAATATGATAAAGGAGGTATTATTAATGGGGGAGAAGGAGTTACAAGAAAAATCAGTTGTAGATATTCTAGATACACCATAGGGACTGAAAGAGATCTCGAAAGAGCTTCGTATAGGACAGGTCGTTCCTGATAGGGTTCCGATATGAGCATCTTCCGAACCTTTGTGACACGTCCAGACACCTTTTTTCTTTTTTTTTTTCTTTTTTTGTAGGATGGTGAGAATGCACTGGTGAACAGTAAAATAAGGGGAAAGCAGGAGAACATGAAGAAGCGGTGCGTGTTAAATATCCGGATCGAATCTCAATCGATGTTCGGGCCATCTTGGCAATTTTCATACTTTTCCTAAAGTTCCCCCATGAGAAATCCTAAATATTACAACTTCCTCTCCACTCCTTTCAAATTCACACCACGGGTCTATAAAAATACCCTTCAATGTTTTTATCTTCTGGGATATATTACCGTGCAGCCCGGTGAAAGTCAACGGACGTTTCGGAATAACCAAGTCGCTTCCATCTTCGATCCCAAATATGGAGCCTACACTTTCCCTAGAACGTCAGCTAACTTTCAACGGACCAAAGACGTCATACGCCAGAAAATATAATTCCACCTAACCACCGATGTGACAATTTAAAATAGTAAATATTATCCTTCAAACCTGAGCTCATCTGGTTCAAGGCATGGTCCAGTGGTTCCCTCTGACGAGCGCGTAATGAAGTTTCGGATTCCGTAAAAGATTGGAAATATCTTGAACAGATATGCGACTATAAGCTTCTTAAAAACGTCTCAGCAGCACGGTGTTAGCCTTGTCTTATTGGACGTCATACAATTTCTGAGGCTCGTAGAGTAATTATAAATAAACAAAACATAAAAATCTTCACCACCCTATCCAATCATCCCTTTGTATAGCAAGCAAAATCCATCCTCAGACAACGAAAATACCACAGCAATTGCCACCCGTCCCTCAAATCAGAATCCCACAAAAGAAGCATACAAATCGATTTCCGAATCATTATTCAATATTTCCTCTGCAGCGGGGCGGTCGGCAGAGCCACCTGGACGCAAAAGATCAAATTCGAAGCAGCCTGCTGCACCTTTGTATCGACAGAAAACGCTGCGCGGAAATCGACTCCTTTCAACTACATGTGATGTGACACATGTACAGAAAACTTTTAAATTATTCTGTCAATCACACAAGTACCGCTGTCAATCCGTTATCATGTGTGTTGGAAAGTAAATATCGCAGAAAATGAGATAAATGGAAACTCCTGGCTTGGAAAATCGTACAGAGAACAGACCGACTTATAGAAACCAGGTTCATTATGAAATAAATTAATGTGAAACAAGTTTATTCCTTACATATTTTACTCATAACTGTAGATGCCACTGAAAGATGCTGACGCAATGTGGTCATATACGGATCATGGACCAGCTGTAGTCTCGGCCAAGGGACACCGTACATATTGCATGAGTATGTTAAAGTATTTTCGCGCTAACGCGTGTCAGTTTCCTATGGGAACTCATCTGTCTGCTTACTGTCTCCTTGGGTACAAACTCGTGTGTGTCTTTACTTGACATTTTCTTCATTTCTTTCCTCATCTTCTCTAGTCATTTTATTTATTCTTGTTTTTCTGATTACTTAATTTCCTATCATATTTCTTCTAGTTATTTTATTCTAATGTTCTGTATGTCTCTTTCTTTTATATTCTTTAATTCTTTCTTTCGTTCACTTCCTTCCATCGCTCTCTAATTTATTTCTTTTACGTTTATGTTCTGCTCCAGTCCTGCTTTTCCTTTGTGTAATTTTTCTCCCATTTTATACACGTCCGCTGTCCTATTTGTGTGTTTATTAATTTACTTCCGTTTCTTTTCAATGGCTTTTATTAATATGTTCCTTGTGATGGTCTCCTTTATTATTTTCTATCTTTTCATTCATTTCTTTTTCCCCCTTCAGTCATGCTTCTCAACTTTTTTCTTGCACATTTTTCAGTTTGCTTTTTGTGCTGATTATGACTGTAAAAAATTAACTTGAAGTGTCCCTGATGTATTGTGGAATGGGTTACTTTGGACCATTTCCAAAGCACACACACGTGCTGTTCGTGTGAGCGCCAGATAATTTTATTTGGAATAAATTAAAACAGATTTACAAAGGAGGTCGTGGCACTTTCCGCTCAAGCGTGTGCTTGTTTAGCTTTAGGTTTAAGGCACAAATGATGCAATCAGAACAAACATAGCCAGTCTCTGAACTGTAACTGTGCAAAGGCTTGGATTTAAATTAGAAGATGATACAAATCCGTGTCTTATTCCAAACTTACGTCACCTCCAAAATAGAACAAAATTGAAGATTTCGAAAAGCTGTAAGCCATTCAACGTGAAAAGTTTTGAAATTTGGGAGCCCGATGAACCCGTCAACAGGATCATGAAATTAACCATCATCGTCGTCTTCCCAATTTCTGCACTCTTCTGCCTTCCCTCTGAACCACACGTGACCTTCCTCATTGTAATGTTTTCTACATCACTTCATTTCCTTTTCTGGAATTCATACTTTTTGCTTTTCTTAAGTTATTACGTCATCAAACATTTTTCTCTCTTATGCCGCATTCAATGAATATCTTCGCCGTATCATATTTCAAATATTCCATCTTTAGTTCGTCCTAAAATATTACTTTCCTTCTCAGCATTCCCCGGTTCCGAATCTCTATCATCAATTCTTCCAAAACAAATGAATGTGGAGAACTTACATCCTGATGCAATTTTCCTTCCGTTTATATTGTAACACGCTTTTTATTTAGATGACACCAAACTTACGTTCAACTCACTGAAACGTCAGTTAAAATATTCTTAAAATATATGTCTGACTGCATGTTTCGGCCTCACAGGTCCATCTTCAGGGGACACATTTTTGATGGAATGTATCCTGGGATGGAAGGTGTACGTGTGAAATTAAATCTAGGATTGCCATGGCAAAAGCTGCATTTAGCAAGAAGAAGAATCTTTTTACAAACAAATTGGACTTAAATTTGAGAAAGAAACTAGTGAAATGCTACATTTTGAGCATTGCTTTGTATGGGGCTGAAACTTTGAACACTTAGGGCAGTAGATCAGAAACACCTGGAAAGCTTCGAAATGTGGTGTTGGAGAAGGATGGAGAAGATCAGTTGGACCGATTATGTGAGAAATGAAGAAGTGTTAATTAGAGTCAGTGAGCAGAGGAATATCCTACACGAAATAAGAAAACGGAAGGCTAATTGGGTTGGTCATATCTTACGCGGCAACTGCCTTCTAAAAGAAGTTATTGAAGGAAAGATAGAGGGGCGGATAGAAGTGGCCAGAAGACGAGGAAGAAGATGTAAGAAGATGCTGGATGACCTTGGGGATAGAAGAGGATATTTTCATTTGAAGGAGAAAGCTCTAGATCGCATTAAGTGGAGGAACTGTTTTGGAAGAGACTGTGGACCTGTCGTCTTGACAGATTACAGATGAATGAATGTATCCTGGGTTAATCCACGAATGTTGAAACTCATGTAATCTCTTTAATTGACGCATCCGGAATTTTAGATCTTCTAAATTAATCTTCATAATAAATTACTCGAAACAAAATAATCTACATTAAAACAAGTGCAAGTAGGTTGTCCTGCACAGACACTGCAATGTGCCGAAATAAATTCTATCAACATTTAAAATATTCGTAACTTTAAAATTTAGTCTAGTCAGAATAGGTCAGAAGTCTTTATCCGTGACAACTAAGTGATCAGAACAGATATAAGTACCAGCCCGTTATATTTCTCACGTGTAAACTGTGCAGTACTTACCCGACACCATACAGCGATGAGACCAACGGAAAATCGAACAAAGTGTTGACTGTCAGGGCTAATATGGCGGCCTCGCGATAAACGGTAGCCGCAACCACCTTCTCTCCATGTCCTACGAAGGGAAGACAAAAAGAACAATCGCCAATAAATTTCAGAGCTCCATCTAACTTGTCTCAGATAATGATTATGGGATAGGTTTTTGAATAGGAGTACAGTACCGTGGCATTTCAGAGTGTTTCGGATTTTATTTTATTCGATGCTCTTTGCTATGAATACAACACGGCTGTTAGCATAGAAATCAGTGACATAAAAATTCAAGAAACTGGTTGCCTCGAATCGTTTGGAATAAGAGACGAGACATAGTGGGGGAATTATATGTTGTAGGCTAAACAAAGAGGCTGAAAGAAGACAGTAAGAATACTGGGGATCTGTTTTCAAAGTGCGCTGTTGAGAAAACAAGGCAATCCTTGTTATGTACTGCAGCAGCCTCAGTTCCCGCACCCAAGGCTTCGTAGGGAGCGCTGTGTGGTGGGGAAATGTGACAAAAAAGTAGGGGAGGGAGGATGTGATCTTAACACTGATATTTCGTATTTGTTCCTAGGGTTGGAATGAAAAAGAGGGGAAAACATTACAATCATTTCAGAAACACCAGCAATTTATTTTATGAAATAATCGGAGCCAGGGGTAATCAGATTTCACCATGTAGCAGGTAGCAGGTAAGAGGTACAAAATAGAGGTAGCATCTGCATTGTATGCAGAATCTGTACAGTGGTGTTAACTCAGGAAGACACAAGTCATGAGGTCTAATTATTTTATTTAATTTACGAGCTAAAACAAAATGTAAATTGCTGTATAAGTATATGTAATTTATTTAAGGTAAATTTATCGCTGTAACAAGCCGTGAAGGCCTATAGGGTTGTAAGAGGATGAGGCACCCACATTTTCTCTTGACAATCGGCTCATAGATGGCGGTGAGGTTGTCAGCCTCATGCGCCGGCCGCTCTTANCCTTTACCCCCCCCCCGGAATATTCCTGGTACTCATTTCTGTTAGAAGTTGAGTCGACCCCAGGGCCATATTTTGGCTGGAAGGATTAGGTAAATTGAAAGAAGAAGAAATCCACCTCATCGGGACTCGAACCTGCGACCTTCCGGGTGTAGCTTAGTGCCTCAACCAACTACACAACTGTGTGCTCCCATGTAGTTTATTTATATTGATTAAATGTTGTTAAAAATCTGATATATTTCGGTCACACAAAACCATCTTCAGGGAGTGAACCATATTAAAGGAAATCTTAAAATTCATATATATAATATATATATATGAAATATGCATTGAATTTACAGAAACACTTCTTGACATCGGTGAACAAAACAGTTGGTATGTTTCAATTTATTTTACATTTTCCTTCGTAATTTTTCATTACACGTTTTGGTAGCTGGAATTCCTTCTATCACGAGGAGTACCTGAAAGCGAGAAATCGAATCAGCAGGATCCGTTAGTGACAGTCGACCTCAATTACTGGACACTGAGTCAAACGGACACCACATAAGGGTAATAACCTTTAATTTATGATTCTAGACCTCTCTCTACAAGCGGAAGGATTAGATATAAATCTGATACCACAATTTCCTAATATTCTTTTTAATTAATAGCTTTATAATTTTTATACTAGCAAAATTGACCGCCTCTGTGGTCTAGTGGTCAGAGTTCCTGGCTACATATCCAGAGGTCCGGCTTCGACTTTCTGAGAAGTAGTGCATCTGGAACGAGGTCCACTCAGCCTCGTGAGGAAAATTGAGGAGCCATTTCAAGGAAATAGCTGCTCCGATCTAGAAAACCGAAATTAACGGCCTTGGGGATCCGTTGCGCTGACCACGTGACACCCTCTATCCGCAAAAGTTGGCACTAACTTCGCCGACGAGCGGCGGTCGCTCGGTCGGTATAGTTCGCTTGCGGACTACAGGCCACAGAGTTCGTTCGTTCATACTTGCAAAAGATTGCCAGACAAAAATTCCCCCCTTCCCCCCGAACTTTTAAGATTCAAAAGGAATAAGCTGATTATATAACAACACACTCTATACTGAAACGGACCAGTACCCTACGAGTTTGGAGTACCATAATTGTCTAGCGGAAATATGAATCTTAAAAAAAAAATCGTATAATTTTGTATTCCACAGAAGAAGCTGTCCTGGAAGTATGCTATTTCTTTTATTCCCGTTAAACGTAACGGATTCAGCTTTGAAAATACAGTTCACGGAAAATTGTTAGAAAGCATAAAATAGATACTTAAATAAGTAAATATATTTCTTTAGCTCTTCTCCCATACTTTTTCTTTTCCTTTTTCGGATTGAGAGTGACTTCTAAATAAGGAAGCGAGCGATCGTCTGTTCAGAGAAGAATGAAGCTTGCGTCAGATGACGTACAATTAAACTGTCGCAGTATGCAGCTCGCTGGATGCGTGCCTGTAAATCTTAATGGCAGTGGAGTGGCTCTGAAGTGTGCCTATTAAATAACTTAGCAGGAGGTGGGGCCATTGAGTCCCCACAACATTTATCAATAAACAAGAGCAACAGGAATTAAAAATGAAACACTCCCATGCATTAGCTCGGTTTTCTGTACAGTTAAAGTGCATATATGTATCAACACCCTTTAATTCTGCAAACGGGGCTTCAGGCTTTTGAAATGTGACCGAGAGGATCTGCAGAATTTTAAAACTGTGTTTACAATATAAATATTTTGTTACTGTTCGCAGCTGGACAAACAGCGACAAAAATTTCCTGTTTACGTTGAACAAATGTTTGTTGGAAGTTGTGAAGAACTCGTTCAGTATATTAATTCGGAACGGTGAAAACCCCGGTGGGATATAAATATTATTAGAAGCTTCCTTTGCAAATCGGTTTGCCTAATTACACTACATGTCCAGCCACTGCACATGTAATATACCACGTACTTCTGCATATGTCATTAAACTGTATAAAGTCAGAAATTATTTTCATGCTATTGCATTAATATTTACCGTATCTAAAAATCTTTCAAACAAATGTTATAGATACGATGACCATAGTGGTCGCACGGTCTAAGGCATGAAATTCCTTCGCCAGCTCAAGCAATGGGATCGTGGGTTCGAATCCCACTCGAAGCATGGATGTCTGTTTACCTTTCTTCTGTGTTTCTGTTGTCTTGTTTGGGTAGCGTTTTTACGACACGGCTCATCCCCGGTCCAAGGAGTCCTACCGACTGTCTCTAACGATCCATAGTTCGAGATTAATTCTAACGGGGAACAAATGAGACGGCCTAATACGGAAGGTATAAGACAGACGGACACACGGACAGACGCCTCCCCACTGTGCGTTCACACTACGTTCCAAAAGTAGCACAAGGAATACCGGAAAGGAAATTTGATTTCACAAGAAAAAAATAAATTATCAGTAGCAGCAAAAGCAGTAGTAACAACAGCAGCAGTACTAGCGTTAGCATTAGTAGTAGTAGTAGTAGTAGTAGTACCCGATGTAGTATTAGGGCTATAGACTATATAATCATTATTATTATTATTATTGCGACATAATTTGAGAGCTGACAGTTGGACTCTGTGAATGCTGATGTGCTGTCCTTGAAGACACGATTATTCTTTACGTACTGATACACTTCAACTGTCACCGCCCGCAAGAAACGGTCCGCCTCACCTTGATGACAGCTCACTGGCAGCAACACAGAGTGTCGGATGGACAGGAGTACGAGGGATGTGAGAGCAACACAATATTTTGGTATCAACAGTTTTGAAACTATATTATCAGATAGGCCGGTGTCCAACTTGAGATATGGAACATAAATTTTCTAGTGCTGAAATGAATCTTGAAGGAAGAGGTATGAGTGTAAGGAGTGGATTCATCTGGCTCTAGATAAAGCATTGCTGGATCTTGTGAACACGACAATTAAGCTTCTAGTTGAGTGGCTGAGCAACTGTTGACTTCTCAACAAAAATTAACCTACATGCAGAAAAATTGAAATTTTGAACATTTTTAATTGAAGAGACAAAAAATGACGTCCAACATTGACTGCTGAAATACAATAAAAACGGAATCTGATGATACCGCCACTGATACGTAAGTGTATTTGGTGGAAATGATCATACTTATGCTTAATTCAACATCCGCCTGACTTCTTCTTGGAAGGGGACAGCAGCACGCAACTTCCAAGCCCTACCTCAACAGAAAACTCCTCGAGTAACATTAACTATGCGTCGAACAGGGTCTGACGTAATGAGACATAATGACAGGAACTCCACTTTTAAATAAGGGGATGCATTATCATTTCCCTTTGTGACTGCATTATATACTTGGCAAGTAGGTTAATTTCAAATGTTCTAACTCTGTTCGGAGGTCCTCGTATGAATTACTGTTGCAGAGGGCGGCGCCATAACTCAAGCGGTTAGTCGCTGGCTTCCCACCGCGGCGGCCCGGGTTCAATCCCGGGTCTGGACAAGTGGGATTTGTGGTGCACAAAGTGGCGCTGGGGCAGGTTTTCTTCGAGTATGAGTACTTCGGTTTCCCTGCCAATCTTCATTCCACCAATTGCTCCACAATGACCCTCACCTATCATCTGGGGATGGTACAATAGGCCAGAAATGGCCGCAGTACAAGGGACTTAGTTCCACCCCCACTAGCATTAAAAAAATTACTGTTGCAGAAATTATTCTAGAATACCAACATGATATCGACAAGAAGTTTAATACTTTTGTTTTCAAAAGTTTTTGTCCTTTTATCCAACTATAATAAAGCTACAGATGATGCAGTGCACTTAGGAGAATTTGAAAACTGAGATAAACTTGTTTTCTGTCGTTAGGAGTTCCACTCTTATTGAGTATACGGCGTTTTGTTCAAATGAGTTCCAATATTAGAATATTTTACCATACGAATTATTCGTTAACGGACAGAGATATAGAGATGGGAAAATCAAATGGAAGTAAGGAAGAAAATGGAACAGAAAAAGTGCAAGAAGAAACATGATAGACTTGGAAAAAAGAGAAAACGAAGGAAAATAAAAATACTGATGAAGTCTCTGAAAAGCTTAATAAATAAAGAATGGTTGAGAAGAATAAACAAATACAAGAATAAAAAGGGTAAGGGGGAGAACCAACAGGATCACGGACTACTTAGAGTGTACCAGGATAAATTGGTTAGGGGAGGAAGCAACAATCCCTCCTCCTTCATGTTCCTCCTTCAAAATTCATAATCACTTAAACGCCCAGATAGTGTCATCATCACCAAATTCCTCTCCGAAATTTGCTTAAAGCTGCGAGTTCAATACACATTCCATGTGCATCGTGAGATGCAAAATTTCCATCAAATTCAGAGATGAGCCAGTCATGTCAACTGTTAGGTATCCAACAGTTGGCAGCTTTGGCGCTATTCGAAATATAGATGCCGGTTCCCAGTGAGTCACACAAAGTGTTCCCTCATTATACAACAGAGAAAAAGAGCACAGCTTTAATAGCAGCTTATTTTAAAATACCCTGCTTCCTTTGCTATCATACGTTTATTCTGGTCCAAAACCCCAGGGGCAACAGTCCTCTGACTCATACCTCGCACTTACATCATTGTTGTTATTATTATTATTATTATCATTATTATTAGTAGTAGTAGTAGTAGTAGTAGTACTAGTAGTATTGGCCACGGGCTGTTGACCTCAGCACGTAAATAAAAAATGGAATCTAACTGAACTGAATTGAATTACTACGATTACTATATAAATTGACCTGATCTGGCTCAGGATAGGGACCAGTGGAGAGCTCTTGTGAACATGGTAATGAACCTTTTGTTTCCATAAAATGCTGGGAAATTCTTGAGTAGCTGCAGAATTGGCTTCTCCTCAAGCTCAGCTCCATAAATAAGTACTACGCCGGTCACGGTAGCCGAGCGGTCTAAGGAATGTACTGTCTTCGCTCGCTTGGAAACCGGGATCGTGGGTTCGAATCCCACTAAGGGCATGGATGTTGAGTTTGTGTGTGTGCGTTTGTCTGTGTTTGTGTGCAGGTAGAGGCCTTGCGACGAGCTGATCACCCGCCCAAGGAGACCTACCGAATGTGTAAGATCTAGAAAAACCGAAGTGAACGGAGCAGTTCATGCAGGTATGCCTAGGCCCACTGAGGCTGTAGTGCCAATGAAAAAAGAGTAAGTAAGTACTATATAAATTACCGTGTATCTGTATTTTGTTTATGTGTGCTTCTTTTCCTTTTCTATACTAATAAACTTTTTAACTGGCCTTTGTGCTATTAAGTTTGAAAGTAAACGAATAAGAATGGAATCTAAAATTTAATTATTATTGGTTTCGTCACATTTATCTGTTTTCTCGGAACTGCCTTATTTCTTATTGGTATTATTCTTTTTGTTCTTATTGTGCTTACGTTCTTCTACGTTTTGTAAGGTAGGAATCGCAGTTTTCCAGTGTGCTGTCTCCTAAACTGGACTTGTGGCTGTCTATGTGCTTTGCTTGTTAGTAACTGAATTAATAGTCTACACTGTGTTA